>NW_005871514.1:217716-223997 GCF_000147115.1 Myotis lucifugus
TGCCGACCTGAGCCCTCACTCCACGGCCTCAGGGAAGCCTTCGGAAGGGAGCACCCAGGGCCCTCAGACCACAGCAGACTCAGGTACATGAGTGGGGACGAGCTCTGCCTGTGCCTGACCTGCCGAGCAGACCCGCTAAGCATACGGGGACCGGAGCACCGCGGCCAGAGCAGGCCCGTAGGGGAGCAGACCGAGCACCCCTCCCGCACGTACTGGTGTGTGTCCTATGTCAAGTCACTTTACCCCTGTCCCACGCCCGCCGCTTCTTTATCCTCTTGATCTGGGAGAAGGGAGGCTGCTGTGCTGGCACTGAAGGGCGTCCTGCTAACTGGCACTGCCCTACATCGCTGCTCTCTGACCGCCCGCGGCCCCTGCCAGCTTTCCTGAACTTCCCCCTCCCAGCCCCAGGCTGCCCCCACCTTGGCTGTGCTGGATTCCTCCTCGGGCAGCTTCTCCAGCTCCGGCCACTGCTGCCGGAGGGTGTCCAGCATCTCCTTGTAGCTGACCATCTTCTTGACGTTCCACTTGTTACCTGTATGGGGGTTGGAGGCTCCCGAGTCCAGCAGGGCAGGAGCCTACCCTCCCGCACAGCCCGGAGTCAGGAGGCCTCTGATGCCCACGCACCCCTAGCCTAGCCCTGCCGGGCCCCTCCCCACCATCTCTGGAGAAGTTTCTACACACACAGCAGGGTCGGAGGTCAGCAGCACCCACAGTGTGAGCCAGACCTTGCTGCCCCACACACCCTTCACGAGGGCTCCATGCTCTGCCCATAAGCCCAGCCTCCTCATCCCTCCGCACCCACATCACTGACCGTCAAAGGGCATGTACTCTATGAAGCGCACGTCCAAGGGGAGGCCCTCGGTCAAGGCCACAAAGTCCAGGAGCTCGTCCTCGTTCAGGCCGCGCATCACCACGCAGTTCACCTGCCCGGGATGAAGGGACCATGAGCGCTGCCCCTCGGGGCTGTTTTGCAGGGGTGACCTTTGGGGATCTGGGAACTGCCTCGGCGCTCCAGTGGAGGTCCCGGTCCTTGCCCTTCACCCCACAGCTCTCCTTGGGTTTGGGGAATCCATGGGGGTCACAGTTCTGCCCTCCCTTGCATTGTGAGGGGCAGGGCTGGATGCAGTGGGTAGGGAAGTGGTGGCCAGGAGCTGACAGGGAAAGACCAAGCCAGGTGGAGGGACAGAAGCAGTGGCCCGCCCTCACCTTCACGGGGCTGTAGCCCAGCTCGATGGCCTTGTGGATGCCCTCCATGACCTTGTGGAAGCCTGTGGGAGGAAGAGAAACAGTCAGGAACTCCTCCCTCTCCCTGGGCCCCTCCCTCACAGCCCTGGGAAGTAAGGCATCTCTGAGACCACTGAGGCCTGGCCAACGAGCGTTTTCTGTAAAGGGCCAGATCGTAAATATTCTAGGTTTTGCAGGCCAAGAGGCAAAATTGAGGATATTATGTAGGTGAAGGCCATAAAGACTTCATTGACGCAATTCAGAATCTGATAATAATTGAGAATAGTTTTTGGTAATACAGGTCCACGTATGGAATGGAAGAAACTAATTATTTTCACAAGGATAATATTTTGCTTGGTTGGGGTTCATAGTCAATGCTCCCTATCATTAAATTGATTGCAAATGTTACCTGTAAGCCCATTCTTGGTTCACAGGCTGTTAAAAGCAGGCAGGGGCTGGGTCTGACCCCTGGGCTGTAGTGTGCAACGCAGACCTGGGGGGCCTGCTCAGTCCTGAGAGGGAACCGAGGCCCAGAGAAGCAGGGCCCTGCTGGCTGCTGCACACCACAACTCAGAACACAGGCTCCTGGCCCCGTATCCAGGCTTTCTCCCCAACAGCCTGTCTGTTCATACAATCTACATGTTCTCACTAGCGCCTACTGTGCGCAGCTGTGTCAGGGCTGGTGCGCGATTCCCATGCATGTGGTTCTCACCTGTCTCTGTGCTTACCCAGGCTGGCCTGTCCTCCCCTCACTCCCCTCAGCCCCCTCAGCTCACTCCTGCACCCACTGCCCGCCGGTCTCACCCTCCCACAGCCCGCAGAGTCTGCAGATCACAGGGGATTCCCAGCCAGGATGTCAGCTGAGGGAGGGTGGCCTGGGAATGGCCTTCACGCTGTCCCTGCAGCCTTTCTGGACGGGCCCGGTGAAGGAGGACAAGAGGAGGAATGTGCAGCAGCTCTCTCCCCCGCTGTCACTTCAATGGACACCACAAACCTAGTGGCCTCACACCTCTTCAGTAGCCTGTCCTGCAGGACAATGTCCTGTGTGTCTGTCCCCTCCCAGTGCCCGGAGCAGGCTTCACGGAGGGCGAGGCCTCACGAGCACTTCAGCACATGGAGGGCTGTAAGCAGGGAGGCACAGGGAGAGGCCGGAGCCTCTGTCCCAATGTGAAGCCCACGGCCCGAGACCACAGGGGACTCTGGCAGGTCTCCCTCTCGCCCTGCCCTCCCCGATGAAGCCCAGTGGGAGGAGGCTGTGGGAGTCCCTGCTGCAGGGGTGAAGGGAGAGGCTTACATCCAGGATGGGCACAGGGAGCACCCTTGGGGGCTGCTGGGGGACCCCCACCTGGCAGTGCTGGCCCTGACCCTGGCACCTCAGGGCTGCTGCTTCCACCCTGGGCGGCCCCACATTTCTGCAGAACTCATCACAGGGCAACCAATTCAGCCCAGATTGCCAGGGGCTATCTTGGTTTCAAAATGAAAGTCCTGAGTTCTTGAAACCCTCTTAGTCATGAGCAAACTGGGGACAGAGTACAGGGAGGTTGGTCACCATAGCTCTTAGCATCTGACCCCCAAAGCCTTCAGGGCTGTGGCTGCAAAGACGAGGGGCATTTGGAGAGGGTGAGGGGTGAAGCCCAGGCTTATCCTTAGCCAAGACACCAAGAGTGAGAGCCCAGGCCTCTGGCCCCAGCCCCAGCTCCGGGGCCTCGGAGGGCACCTCCATTGGGAGCTGCACGGGTCACCCTTTCCCTGCGGACGATGAACTCAAACTTTGGCTGGGACCCAGCGTATCCCAGGCTGATGTTGATGGCACTGAGACAAGCTTTCTGGAGCTGAGCAGCAGGCGGGCGAGGTTGATGCCATTTGTGGTGACGCCGATGGCCCTCAGCCCCTTCCAGCCCGATGGAGCTGGGCTGTAGGAAGAGAGGAGGAGGCATCAGCCTACTTGTCTTGGTGAGGCCAGAGAGGCGAGTCCAAGTACATGGATGGACCTCAACTAACCAGGCTCAGCTTAATAAGAAACAAGAATAAAAACAATGATAAACTAACCAAAAGATTAAACACTGAGTGTTCCCTCTGCTAGAGGCTCTGCTGAGGGCTTGGGTGCCTGAGCTCATTGAAGTGTCACGATAATAATGATCCCACAAGAAAAGAAAGGCTCAGAGAGAGTAAGAAAATTGCAAGGCACACAGCTAGTAAGAGGAAGAGCTGAGAGTCAAATTCATGTGTATTTGACTCCAGAACTATCTATAATAATAAAAGGGTAGTATGCTAATTAGACTGGAAGTCCTTCCAGACGTCATTCCGGACGATCTTCCAGATGAAGCTGGGCCAGAGCGAACCCCGGGTCCCAGGCCTGCTGGCAGCCGGAGGAGGGAAGCCCGGTCCCAGGTGCCGGAGGGAAGCAGGTCCCAGGAGCCGGGGAAAAGAAGGCCCACTCTTGCACAGATTTTCATGCATCGGGCCCCTAGTGCTCTTAATAACTAACTCACAGGTCCTTATACTCTAGTTTGTTGACCCCTCCATTCCACCAAAAATCTCCAGAAACAACAGAAGGATTTAGAAAGACAAAACACACACCCATAATAGCACTGGAAGGCAAGAAAGAATGTGTTCAATGGCCCAGAAAGGTGGAGAAATACTGAAAGACAGAAAGCAGAGGGGGACCAGATGGCTCGAGGAGACCACGGCCCAAAGCACACATAGGAGAAGGTTCTGTACAAAGTGGGAGGGTGACTGGCATGCACCACACTTAGCAGTCACACAGGGAGCAGAAGGGTCCTTGGTTATGCCAAGGAGGTTGTCTTTTGGGGGAATTCTACTGGATGAGTTGGGCAGGTTGGCCAAGTTGGCCTCCCTCTCACCTCTAGGAGCAGAGAGAAGGCAGCAGCTTTTACCCAAGGCTAGAGCACTTAGGCAGCCTAAGGGGGTGGGGGAAGCCCTGAGTAGCTGCTGATAGTCGGGAAATATGGGAGCCCTGAGGCCCAGAAGACTAGCAGGACCTCATGCCCCTGTCCACAACCTCAGGGGCAACCAGCATAAACAGAAACAGCCCTGGCAGCCAGGCCAGCAGAGGCCTTGGGAACTAAGATGAGTACAGTCAAGAATCAGCAAACATTTTGAACTAACAAGCAAAAGAGGGACAAACTCATAGAAAGCAGGCTGACAGCAGTTGGTGGTGGGACAATGGTGGGAGGGATGGAAGGATAGAGCAAAAAATGGGGAAAAAAGAGAAAAAACTCATGGACAGGAACAACAGTGTGGTGACTGCTGCAGGGAAGCAGGTGGGGGGAGGTGGATGAGGGTATAGAGGTGATAAATGGTGATGGACGGAGACTTGACTTGGGGTGGTGAACACACAATACAGTGTACAGAGGATGCGTTACAGAATTATGCACCTGAAACCTGTATAATTGTGTTAACTAGTGTCACCCCAATAAATTCAATAAGAAGGAAAAAAGTAAAGACAATGCTGAAAAAGAAACATAAATTTCACAAATAGAGAAATGAAAGAAGGAGACATGAAAGAGATAACAGATGATTCTTTTAAAATTAAGAGTTAGATGAACATAGATGCAAAAATTCTCAAAAATATTAGCAAAATTCAACAATACATTAAAAGGGTCATACACCATAATAAAGTGGGATTTATTCCAGGGATGCAAGGATAGTTTAACATCCACAAATCAATCAATGTGATATACCAGCATTAGCAAAATGAAGGATGAAACACATACAGTCATCTCAATAGGTGCAGAAAAAGCATTTGACAAAATTCATCATACATTCATGATAAAATTCTCAACAAAGGGGTATAAAAGGAACATTGCTCAACATAATAAAGGCCATATATGATAAGCCCACAGCTAACATCATACTCAGTGGTGAAAAGCTCAAAGCTTTTCCTCTGAGATTGGGAACAGACAAGGATGCCCACTCCTGCCACTTTTATTCAACATTAGAATTCCTAGCCAGAGCAATTAGGCAAGGAAAAAACAAACAAACAAACAAGCAAACAAAAAAATAAACAAAAGGCACTTAAATCAGAAAGGAAAAGGAAAACTGTCACTATTTGTAGATGACATAATATAAAATATAGAAAGCCCTAAAGACTCCATCTAAAAACCATTAGAACTAATAAACAAATCAGTGAAGCTGCAGGATACAAAGTCAGTATACAAAAATATGTTGCATATACACTAATAATAAACTATCAGAAAGATAAATTAAGAAAACAACCCCAATTACAATTGCATTAAAAAGAATAAAATACCTAGGAAACAATTTAACCAAGCAGGTGAAAGACTTTTACACTGACTACTATGAGATACCGATAAAAGAAATCGAAGAAGACACAAATAAGAGGAAAGCTATCCTGTGCTCACAGATTGAAAAAATTAGTATTTTGAAAATTTCCATGCTACTTAAAGCAATTTACAGATTCAATGTGATCCCTATCAAAATTCCAATGTTATTTTTCACAGAAATGGAACAAACATTTCTAAAGTCGGTATGGAACCACAAAAGACGCCACATAGCCAAAGCAATCTTGAGAAAGAACAAAGCTAGAGACATCACGCTTACTGATTTTAAATTATATTACAAAGCTATAGCAATCAAAACAGTAGAGTACTGACATAAAAACAAACACATAGATCAATGGAACAGAATCAAGAGCCCAGAAATCAACCCACACATATATGTTTAATTAATTTAAAGCAAAGGAGCCAAGACTATACAATGGGAAAAGGACAGTCTCTTCAATAAATGGTATGGGGAAAACTGCGCAACCACATACAAATGAATAAAACTGGACCACTATATGACAGCATACAAAAAGATTAACTCAAAATGGAATAAAGACTTAATAGGAAATGATAAAACTCCTAGAAGAAAAACATAGTCAGTAAACTTCTTGACGTTAGTCTTGGTGATGAGTTTTTGGATCTGACACCAAAAGTAAAGGCAACAAAAGAAAAAAGAAAAAAAGCAGGACTACATCAAATGCTGTTCAGTACAGCATTATTTAAAATGAGCCAGGACATGGAAGTCACCTA
>NW_005871514.1:225624-227199 GCF_000147115.1 Myotis lucifugus
ATGTAAAGTACAGCATATGGAATACATTCAGTCAGTAATATTATAATAACTATGTATGGTGTCGGGGGATCATAAGTTATATAATTGTCTAACCACTATGCTGTACCCTGAAACTAACATAAAATAATATCGAATATCAGCTGTAATGCGGGGAGGGAGTTAAATAAAAAACAACAACATCCAGAAGTTAAAAACTAAATATGAAAATAAAACACCAAAATGTTGACAGTGGTTACAACTGGGTAGTAGTTATATATTGTTTTTGCTTACCTAAAATAAACATGTATTACCATTGTAATAGGAAAGTAAAATTTTAAAAAGAAAAATTGTTTTAAAAAAGGGGGGTGGGGGGAGCTTTACCCTCGGGCTCTGCCAACATGGAAAATTAGCAGTAGTTGTTGGTTCCCTACACAGAGGGGTTCTGGAGAAACACAGATTCCAGGACATTAATTAAAGAAAATCTAGAGAACTCATAGGAAGACGGACTGGTCTTCTGAACGAGTATGGGGAGGGGTTGTAGCCTGGGTTGAAGGTGCCTGGCAGAGAATGTCAGCAATAATGGTAAGCAAGGCAGTTCAACTCCCTTCTTGCCCTCACCCACTGATGCCTCAGAACAACCACTGCTTGTCCCCTTACTGAAGGAATCAGTGGCACGCGCCCCAGAACTAGCTCAGCATCCACTGGTGGTAAACTCGGGGGAGCTGCCCGAGTTCCACCAGAGGAGGAGCTGAAGACACAGGTGGGGACCTACCAACCTCCTGCATTCATTCCTCCGCCTCCCAAAGCCCCAGGGCTCCTTCCAAACCTGCTTCTCCCTGAGGTTTGAAGGTGAAGACCTACAGGACTGCCTCGTTCCTTAAGTCCAGGTGCCACTCTCATAAGCTAAATGAGCAGTATGACCTGGAGCTGCGCAGTGCACAGCCGTGCTGGTCGTTCAAGGGGAGACAAACACGAGTGAGTAACGGAGACAGTCTGGGATCTTGAGCTCCCTGTGCCTACCAAAAACTAAACTCTGGCCTTAACCCTTTTTCCATGAAGCAGTGTCATGTGTGTGATGTGCCACTGAGTCAATCTGACTCCTGATGACGCCATGAATGACTGACACCCATATGCTGCCCTCAACAGCCCTGCTCCGCTCCCGCAGACTCAGGCCCATGGCTGTTGTTATGAAGTCAGCCCATCTCAGGTTTGGTCTTCCTCCTTTCCTGCTGCCTCCTATTTTCCCCAGCATCACTGTCTTTTCCAAAGAACAGACAGAGTAGAAGAGTGTCCGCTTTGTCATTTTTTGCCTCCAGTGATGTTTCAGGTTTAATGTGCTCCGGGGAACACTTGTTCCTCTTCCTGGGGGTCTGGGGTATCTGTGAAGCTCTCCAGCTCCATCTTTCAAATGAATCAATATTTTCCCCTATCAGCCTTCTTCACTGTCCAACTTTTGCATCCATACTTAGCAATTGGGAATATGAGGGTGTGGATGATCTTAGCCTTGGTCTCTATGACACATCGTTGCCCTTGAAGATCTTTCCTAATTCTTTCGGCTGCCCTTCTGAGTCTCAGCCTTCTCTTGATTTCTTGGCT
>NW_005871514.1:227585-230274 GCF_000147115.1 Myotis lucifugus
TTATGCTTCAGGATAATCAAGTGCTGGGATGCGCCCAGTTCTTCCAGAGCAACACAGAGCTTTCAAGATCACGGAATCGAAGGCTTTACTGTAGTTTGTAAAATCCTGAAATTCCCTGGAGCTCTCCCATATCCAACCAATGTTCACAATGAGATCTCAAGTGCCTCTTCCTTTTCAGAACCCAGTTTGAACATCTGGCATTTCTTGCTCCGTGTGAGGTAGAGGCCTTTGTCGTATCACCTTGAGCATCACTTTACTTGCTTGGGACATTAGAGCAATGGTCCTATGGTTACTGCACTCCTCGGCATCTCCTTTCTTGAAAATTGTGATGTATATTGAGTGTTTCTAGTGTCATACAGAATAGCTAATATTTTAGGGGAGCAAACTTACAGGCTAAACTAAGGAAACCCTTGAGAACTATAACAAGTACCTCCAAAAAAAATCTAAAATATATACCAATAGAAGAAATAAGATTAAAACAGATAAATCAAGCAAATAAAATAGACATAATAAATACAGTTTAAAAAAGGATATTTATAATATAAAACAAAAATTTTCATTTTAAAAAACAAGGGGGAAATATTAAGTAAGAACATAATTGTAAAATAAGGAACATAAGAAATAAGATGAACAGTGGTATGGACACGGGAAATACTGGTGAGTTAGGAAGTAAGATTAAAGAGCTCTCCCAGAAAACATGAGGAAGAGATTAAAAAATCAAAATACAATTTAAGAGCTGTGGAGGCTATAAGCAGAAGGGGCAACATCCAGATAACAGAGGTCCCAGGAAAAAAGATTAAACTGGAGAGAAGGAAATAATGGAAAAATAATGGAGAAAATGTTCCCCATATTTAAAACGGATGGCTTAGTACTGAAAGAACACTTTCATGAAATGCAAACAGAACAGACAAGGAAAAGTCTATTTTAGACATATAGTAAAATTTAATAAAACCAGGTAAAAGAAAACGTTATAATAACTTCTAGGGGAAGAGAGCATATCACCTGCCAACAGCAAGGAGCAGACTGACACCAGACTTTTCCCAATGGCATACTGGTGTAAGGAGACAATGCAGGGACATTCTTTTTTTTTTTAATATATTTTATTGATTTTTTACAGAGAGGAAGGGAGAGGGATAGAGAGTTAGAAACATCGATGAGAGCGAAACATCGATCAGCTGCCTCCTGCACACCCCCTACTGGGGATGTGCCTGCAACCAAGGTACATTCCCTTGACCAGAATCGAACCCGGGACCCTTCAGTCCGCAGGCCGACACTTTATCCACTGAGCCAAACCGGTTAGGGCAACATTCTTAACATAATACAGGGGTGAACCCTGAACCCAAAATTGTATATGCACTCAAATAACATTTTAAACTACTACTCAGCTACTTTAAAACATTATAAAAACTGCCTGGCTTGCCAGATTTAATCAGATTTACTATCAAAATTAGATTCACCATTAGACCCACATCGAAAAACTGTTAGAGGAAATACATAAGATAAAAAATAAATTCAGAAGATGCTACAACAATTATGGATGATCAAATACCTTGGTACAGTTTGTTGTTATCTTAAATGACAGACAGTGTGCTTAGGAGAGACACAGGGGAAAACTATTCACAATAACCCATGAGAAAGTTCTAGAAAATATCAACAATCATTGGAGGTGAGGGTTTGGCAAAATCAAGGGCAAACAGCTGGGTTAAAGTTCTTGTCTTGATAGGAAGAAGGAGGAATCATTTATTTTAAAAACCAAAAAGGAAGAGAAAAATACATATTAAATATATGACAGATAAAAGACTGTAGAAAAAAGTCCAAATATTTCATTAATTACAATAAAGGTAACTAGAATAACTGGTGAGTTACCCGTTAAGAGTCAGAGATTATCAAATTTGATTCAACAAAAACAAAAGTAACAGCCATGTGCTGTTATAAGAGATATACCTAAAGGATAAGAACACACAAAAAGTTTATATTCAAGTCTTACTACAGCTAAAAGTAAGCTGATATAGCTTTGGTAAAATAAAATACATAGATCTTAAGGCCCAAAGTATCATTATGGAGAGAAACCCACTATATAGTGATAAAAGATTCAATTTATGAAGAAGACAACAATTCTAATCACATATGAATCTAATAAAATCACCTCAACAATGTATAAAATAAAAAGCAATAGGACCTCTGAGAGAAATGAACAAATCTACACACTTACTTATTACTGGCAGACCAAGCAGACAGAAAGCCAGCAAAGATAGAGATAACCAGAGGTTTGAACAATAAAATTACCCAGCTGGATCCAATGAACAAATATAAATGTCTCCATCCAATAATTAAAGATTAACCATTCTCCTCAAGCACAAGTAGAACATTTACAAAAACTGCCAATACACTAGATCATAAAGTCTCAATAAATTCTAAATGATTATCATGTAGATATATTCTCTGACTACCATATACTTAAATTTATAATTTAATAATGAAAATATAAATGAAAAATCCTCATATATTTGGAAATTAAAAGCACTACTACATATTTCGTGAATGAAAGAACAAATCAGAATAAAATTAATATTTAGATCTAAATGTTATAAAAGTGATAGGCTATGCCAGGATAGAAACAGAAATAATAAAATAGAATACAAATATACCATAAGAGGTTCAACAAATCCAAAACTAGCACAACAGACAA
>NW_005871514.1:230374-244526 GCF_000147115.1 Myotis lucifugus
GACTACTCCAGTGAGGTTGGGCCAAATAAAGGGGACCAGTATGGACTGATGAACTGGGGTAGATACAGAAGCAGCGCAACTTTGAACAGAATGTTAAACTACAGTGGGAAGCCTGGGGAGGGTGTGGGGGGGGGATTAAGAGACCAACTGAAGGACTTATATGCATGCATATAAGATTAACCAATGGACACAAGACACGTGGCGGGGGAGGGTGGGGGGTAGGGGTCGGGGGAATGTCAAGGGGGGGAAAAAAGGAGACATATGTAATACTATTTGTAATACTTTAAGAAATAAAAATTATTATTAAAAAATAAAAATAAAATAAAATAAAATAAAATTTACTCAGGGGGAAAAAAAAAAAAAGATTTAAGAAAAAAGAAGAGCTAAAGTACAAAAAAACTACATTAAGAAAAAAAGTTACAAAATTGCTAGTAAAACTGAGACTAAAAAGACAAGAAAATATTACCAATAATTTCATACCAATAAATTTGAAATAAGAAATAACAAATGTCTAAAATAAAAATTTAACCCAACTGATGTGGCTCAGTGGTTGAGTGTCAGTCTATGAACCAAGAGGTCATGGTTCGATTCCTGGCCAGGGCACGTGCCCAGGTTGTAGGCTCCATCCTCAATAGGGGGCATGCAGGAGGCAACCAATGGATGATTCTCTCTCATCATTGATGTGTCTATCTCTCTCCCCCTCTCCCTTTCCCTCTGAAATCAATTAAAAAAATTTTTTTTTTTAATCTGGCAGACAGGAGGGTGGTAGGCAGTTTGTATCTGGGCTGTGAGGTGCTGGGAACCTCCGAGACCTTGCTGCCTGTCTCTTTAACATCAGAGGAAGCAATGCGGAGTGGGAGGAATGGCAGAGCTGCAGATGTTACCAGAGGAGGAGATGCCATCTGGCAAGAGGGCGCTGATAGAGAGGTACCAGAACCTGATCCGGGTGGCAGACTACTGTGAAAACAGCTACATACAGGCTACAGACAGGAGAAAAGCTTTAAAGAGAGCAAAGCCTACACAACCCAACCCCTAGCTAGTGTTGCTTATCGAATAAATGCTTTGGCCAACGATGTGCTCTAACTGCTGGACATCCAAGGCTCTCAGCCTCGGAAAACAAGTCTTCCATCAATCATATCTCACGGACGGTGGACATTCATAAAGAAAAAGGGGCTTGAAGAGAGACTGGTATTTTGACAGCAAATAAGAACTCACAAAATTGTCCAGGCCAGTGTTCCCAGTGGTTAGAGCGTCGGCCTGTACACTGGAGGGTCATGGGTTCCATCCCGGTCAAGGGCATGCACCTGGGTTGCAGTTTCAATCTCCAGCCCCCGTCAGGTGCATGCGGGAGGCAACCAATCGATGTGTCTCTATGTCATTGATGTTTCTCTCCCCTCCCCACCCCTCCCCTCTCCTCTTCTCTTCTCTCCCCCCGCCCCATAACCCCCTTCCCTTCCACCCTCTCTAAAACTCAATGGAAAAAAATATCCTCCAGTGAGGATTAACAAAACAAAACAAAACAGAACTCACAAATAATAGCACCTGCAAATATGAAACACCTTGTCAGGTATATTCAGAAACCTATGGACTATACAGTTCTGGACGATGAGGGCCACGGTGTCAAGCATGGACATAGTCAGCCTGCAAGAACTGGTGCACGGCTGAGACAAGTCCTCCCATTCAGGCCAGGGAATGCGGGAAGGAACACTCCTTATGAAACCCTGGAACCTGTTAAACCCCCAGCAGTTCCTAATGAATGACTACATGGCAAGTCCTGCTAGGCGTGGAGGTCAGCGCGGCTCAGGCAGGACAGCTTCCTTAAGCCAGAGACTGAGGACACACAGTGGAAGTGGTGGGGGACGTGGAGGCTGAGAAAGCAGTGGCAGCAGCAGTACTGGCATTCCCTCTGCCATGCCTACATCTTCGCCACCCGCCACTGGACCTGTTGCTGATAGTCCAACTCCACCACCACCCCCTCCACCAGATGACATTCCACCACCGCCGCCTCCACCCCCAGTGGGTCATGAAGATGAGGAGGCCACAGTAGTTCAGTATAACCATCCAATCATTATACTGAGAAAGTTGTGGCAATATGTGATATGAAAGACAAGGACGATGAGTGATCATTTATGGAGGGTGCAACATTTATGCAATAAAGAAGAATGATGACGGCTGGTATGAAGGAGTCTGCAATCGAGTGACTGGTCTGTTCCCTGGGAACTATGTTGAATCAATCATCCACTGGATGATTAAATTTTCTTTTGCTTTTAAAGTGGGTTCTTACTGTGGGACTATTAATGGTTAACAAAATTGTCTTAAAATGTGCCCATATTTTCAGTACGTGCTATTTTATTGGTATAACTGAATGCCTACCTGTAAGCATTCATCTTTGAGACAGTTTGTGTATTGCTAAACAGCAATTTATAAAAGAGGCTGCCCATAACTGATTATGCTTAAATACTTAATTTCACAGTATTAACTCTGGGGGTGCGGGGTATGATATTTAATGATTCAACTGTATCATGTTTCGGTACAGCACGGTTACTAGTGCTGTGACGGACTAATATTAATGTCAGAAACTTAAATGCTGGTGCTGATCATACACTATGTTTAGGTTCTCCCATTTTTGAAATATAACTAGTTGTTTAAAGCATGCACACAAATTTAAGTATTGAAATATACTTTAAAAAATCCAAAATGCCTCCAATTTGTGTAATATTTTCTTGGAGTACTCATACTTAGATCTCTTGAAATGAATTGAGTCTTTAAGGTTTCCATGTGAAACAAAACAAACAAAAAAGAGGTTATCTATAATGTTATAATTTGTACCTAAGTTTTTTAATGACAGAATTTGCATTATAAATTTTTTCCATTCACAAATACATAAGTGAATCAAATGTTTCTGATCTTTTCTTCACTGATTTGCTTTTAAAAAATAAATAATAGGTACTGATTTATTGCACACAAAAAGTATCTACCAAAACTGACTCCAAAAGAAGTAGAGAATTTGAATAATGTAGTAACTACTCAAGAAATTGCAGCAGCAGTTTAAAATCTCCCTGCATCCAACGGCTATGCATATATGCATATACATTCTTTGGTTAATCTCTTCCCACCCACCCCCTTCCCTCTGAGATTCCTCAATCTGTTCCATGCTTCTATGTCTCTGGATCTATTTTGTTCATCAGTTTATTTTGTTCATTAGAGTCCACATATGAGTGAGATCATGTGATACTTGTCTTTCTCTGACTGGCTTATTTCACTTAGCATAATACTCTCCAGGTCCCTCCATTCTGTCTCAAAGGGTAAGAGATCCTTATTTTCTACTACTCCGTAGTATTCTGTGGTGTAAATGTACCACAGCTTTTTTATCCACTCATCTACTGATGGGCACTTGGGCTGTTTCCAGATCTTAGAAATTGTGCTGCTATGAACATAGGGGTGCATATATTATTTCTGATTACTGTTTCAGGGTTGGTAGGATATATTCCTAGAAGTAGGATCAATGGGTCAAATGGCAGTTCCACATTTAATTTTTTGAGGAAAAGCCATACAGGTTTCCATAGTGGCTACACCAATCCACATTCCCATCAGCAGTGTACTAGGAATCCCTTTTCTCCACATCCTCGCCAGCACTTGTCATTTGTTAATTATTATGGTGAAGACCTGGGGTAGGGGACGGGTGCAGGCTGGAAGGAATCAATGGGGAAAAAGAAGGGGGGCATCTGTAATACTTTCACAATAAAGATAAATTTTAAAAACAGAAATAAAGTAGCTGAATTATAATAACAAAAAATAAGTAAAAGTGGCCAGATTCCGTGAGGAAACCTTAAAAGCAGTCTCCTATTTCCACTACCATTCAGTAGTGTACTTAAGAACCTAGATATTGCAATAGGACAAGAAAGGGAAATTAAAGGCATATCTATAGAAAAAGTAAATTGTCTTTAGTTGCAGATGATATGGTTGCTAGCACAGAAAACTCCAAAGAATCGAAAGAGACATGTTATAACATTGACAGTAGAGTTACAGGATATATCAACAATGAAATGAGAAAATGTAACTTAAAAAATATGACACTGTGTCTGTTAGGATCCTAGCATAAAACAGAATTCATCCCAGATAGTTAAAATGAAGAGACTGTATTGAAAGAACTACTTACAAAGATATGGGAGGAATTAGGGGCCTCAACAATGAATAGTACAGCACTCAGACTAGCAACATTGGGGACCCATTATTATATGTAAGGCCAAAGGACAGATATAAAGAGAAAGTTAAGCTAGGAGTCCAATTAAGTCACCATGGAGAGAGGCTGCCCTGTGGGAGTTCTAGTCTCAGAGGGAATACAGCTACTGTCAGAACCCAGTGTAGAAATAGAGCAGGGAGCAGTAAAAATAACCTGACCTCACTGGCGGGCTCAACCCATCAGGATCCCAACAGACAAGGGACCCTGGGTGATGTAGTTTCTTGGGTTCAGCAACCTGGGATGGTGAGTCTATGAATAAAAATGATATTAATTCTCCCCAATTTGATGTACATATTTTATGCAATTAAAATCTCAACAGATACACAATGAACATTCTGAAAAGAAAATTACAAAAACAATCCATTTATAATAGCATAAAAATAATAAAATGCCTAGGATTAACCAAAGTGAAAGACTTTAACAATGAAAACTACAAAACATTGATGAAGAAAATTAAAGAAAACATAAATAAATGGAAACACATCCCATGTTCATGGGTTGTAAGATTTATTGTTAAGTGTCAATATTACCCAAAGCAATCAACAGAATTAATGCAATCCCTATCAAATTCCCAAGGACCTTTTTGTAGAACTAAAAAAAAAAAAAAAATTCTAAAATTCATATGGAATCTCAAGAGGCCCTGTATAGCCAAAACAATCTTGAAAGAGAACAAAACTGGAGGATATACACTTCCTGATTTCAAAACACATTACAAAGCTACAGTAATCAAAACAGTGTGGTACTGGCATAAAGACAGACATACAGACCAATAGAATAGAATAGAGAGCCTAGAATACACCCTCTCATTTATAGTCAAATGCTATTTATGGAGGCTGCCAAGACCATACAATAGGAGAAAAAACAGTTTTGGGTTTTTTTCAACCAACGATGCTGAGAAAACTGGATATCCACATGCAAAAGAATGGAGTTGGATCCTTACCTAACACCATATACAAAAATTAATTCAAAGTGGATCAAGGACCTAAATGTAAGTCCTAACACAACAAAATTATTGGAAGAAATTACAGGACAAAAGCTTCACAACATTGGATTTGGCAACGATTTCTTGGATATGACTCCAAAGGCACAGACAACCAAAGAAAAATGGACTTCATGAAAACTTAAAAATTTGGGCACAGAAAGATACTGACTACAGAATAAAAAGCAATCCACAGAATGAGAGAAAATATTTTCAAATTATATATCTGATTAGGGGTTAAGATCCAGGATAATAGAGAACCCTAAAACTCAATAACAACAACTGAACGCCCAACTCGAAAAAGGGCAAAAAAATTGAAATGATTTTTTTCCAAAGCAGATATATGAATGGCCAATAAGCACATGAAAAGATGCTCAACTAACCATCAGGGAAACGGAAATCAAAACTACAATGAGATACCACCTCATACCCATTATGATGGCTACTATCAAAAAAATAATAAAAAATGCTGGCAAGAATGTGCAGATATTGGAACTTTGTCACTGTTGGTGGGAATTTAAAATGGCACAGCCAATGTGGAAAACAGTATGGAGGGTTCTTTAAAATGTTTAAAAATAGGACTACATATGACCCAGCAAATTCCACTTCCACTGTCTCTTAGAAAGCAGGATCTCAGAGAGATACTTCTGTGGTAGGCAGCTATACAGAGATGAGCAGAGTAAGAACAAGGACTATGGGACAGGTACAGAAGGTCACCAGGGAGACAAGTCCAGCGTGACCCTTCCTCCCCTAGCATATCGCTGGTCAATCTATTTAGATCCCCTGACCTTTATTCTCTAGAGATAACATCCTGGCCTCAGTTGTATTTCAGCTCCAGGCTCAGAAAAGCAGCAAAACCAGTCAAGCAACACCAAGGCTGACCTCAGGACTAGCTGCATTGAATAATGGCCCCCTACCTTGGCACCAATCAGTGGAGACCACATCCCTGAAAGGGCACAACTGGAAATCTGCTGAGTATTCTACTGAGATGTTCCCCTGGGACCTCCCCTAAAATCTACACCCTTAAAACCGTTAAAACTCAGGACTTAGAGTGCTCTCCTTCCCTGGAGCACACCCCTGCCTTTCCCTTCCTCCTCTCCCTTCCATTCCCCCTGGCATGTCCCCTTTACCTTCCTCACTTTTAAGCTCCAAGAGCCCTCTTTTTGCCTCTGTAACATGTTTCCTAAACCCATTTCTTCTATCACTCACTACTTCCACCTCTGTGATTTTTCTAAGTAAATGTTCTCTCATAGTTTGAGTCTTGGCTCTGAATTCTTTCCCAGCCAGAACTCAAGTATTGATGTTGCTGACCCAGGTCCCGTCTGACCCCACCAGTCTAACACCTGGTGCTGTTACCCCCGCCACCAACATTTCTATACCCGTTCATAGTAGCATTATTCACAACAGCTAAAACATGGACGCAACCCAACTTGACCAATGAATGGATTATCAAAATATGATATATGTATACAATGGAATATTATTCAGCCTTAAAAGAAAGAAAATTCTGCAATATGCTATAACATGGATGAATTTTGCAAACATTATACTAAGTGAAAAAAGCCAGTCACAAAAGACAAATACTGTATGATTCACTTATACGAGGTTCTTAAAGTAGCTAAAAATCATAAAGACAGAAAGTGCCAGGGCCAAGGTGTGTGTGGGGAGCAAGAATTGGGTTACTGTTTAATAGATATAGAGGTTCAGACCTACTAGATGAAAAGCGTTATGGCCATGGATAGTGGTTATCCTATATAATAAAAGCCTAATGTGCTAAGTGTCTGGTCATCTGGTCATCCATCAACCAATCAAAGCATAATATGCTAATGATATGCTAAGGCCACTCAACTGCTCACTATGATGTGCACTGACCACCAGGGAGCAGACGCTCCGACCAATAGGTTAGTTTGCTGCTGACGTCCGGCAGATCAGGATGGACACACCCTGGAGCCCTCCTGTGGTCCCTCCCTGGCTGGCCAACCTCCTGTGTCCCTCCCCGGCCCCAATCGTGCACTGGTGGGGTCCCTCAGCCTGGTCTGCACCCTCTCGCAATCCGGGACCCCTTGGGGGATGTCAAAGAGCTGGTTTCGGCCCGATCCCACAGGCCAGGCCGAGGGACCCCACTGGTGCACAAATTCATGCACTGAGCCTCTAGTGGCTGTATAACTGTTACCAGGGAATCAAACTTCCCTGTCACTCGTGGGAGCGAGGTGGAGGTGCTCGGGGTACTGCTGAAATAAGAGCTCTCAGAAGCCCCCACGGGATAATGGGATGTGGAAAAAGGCTTTATTTGCATGAAGTCACATTGCTCGGGTTCCAAAGTTCCCTGCCCCTTAGCCAGTCCTGGAAAAATTGCAGCTGGGGTTCCAGCAGTGTCAAAAGCAAGACCAGTGCCCAGAGTGTCTGCTTCATGGTGCAGCCAGGTGTAGTTCAGCATCCAAGCTAATTAAAATCCATTAGTCCATTGTGAGAGTCCCACATGGCTGTGCGGGCGCAGGGGAGAACAGCCCCCTGCAACAGGAGTCACAGGTGAAAGAGAAAGACAGCTAGAACTTCCTTTGTTTGGAAATTTAAATATTCAGGTTTCCTGCACTGGTAGTGGCCACGCCTACTCCAGCCCCTGACTCATTTAGCTTCCAGGTTTGACAGGTAGGCATCCTCCCATGTCACTCAGACCTTACTGGGCATGCATCTACATGTCCTTTTATCTCGTCCCTTCCCCCATCAATCATCTGGGAAGAGACTTGGAGAATATTAGATGCAACTTTTTGGCAAAGCTGTATAAATGGCATGCCTATACTATTGGGTCTGCCCTTTCCTCCTTCCCTGTTAAATAATAACCAGGTTATTACAACGGCATCACAACAATGTACAGGAAACACAGGGACTTAAGGTTGAACCCAAGCCAGAAGGAACACGAAGTGGCCTGAACCAGGGGGCTGTGCCTGACAGCCAGCCAAGTTCAGCAGGTTCAGCCTTTTCCAGGAACCCAGCTTTCTCTGAAGCTCCGAGGAGCAACCAGAAAGACTGGTCAGCTTCCCTGGGACAGGGTGTCCAGCCCAGAAATAATGGCAGGATCCCAGGTCAAGTGACCAGTGGTGGGTGGAGGAAGCTGGCCCTGGGGAAGGAAAGGAGAGGGCTGTGGGGGTCCTGAGCCCTGTCAGATGGCAGGCTCCAGGGGCTGCTTCTGCCTACGGCAGTGTCAGGGGCTCACTGTGCCCAGCACAGGCCCAGACAGGACAACACACTCCAGAGAACACTCGCTGAGCCAGCAAACGAGGCAGAGAGCCGAGGGTTGGGAGGTCCTACCTGGAACAGCTGGGGTGGGGCTGGCGGTGAGGGGGTGGAGGGCTCAACTATCAAGAACACACAACCTTATTTTCCTGATTTCATCATCTACAACCACGTGAGCAAAGGTCTCTCTGCCCGACCCTGGGGCGTAGAAGCGGTGCAGGGCCACCCTTCCAGAGCACTCCCTCCTCATTCCTCCCCGTAAGGCAGGTACCGTCTCCGTCCCGATTGTGAAAGTTGCCCAACGGTATGCTGTCAGTCAGAGGCACAGCTGGGACTCACACATGGGCATGTCCTGCCTCAGAGATTGCACTTTCAACCACTCTCCTTTCATCGGACAAATCTTAGTGAGCACCACCTGTGTTGGCAGGGTCCCAGGTGCTGGGAGCACAGCTGGAACAAACCCTGCCACAGCTCCCACAGAGCCCCACGGCCCCCACAGAGCCCTACGGCCCCCCAGAGCCCCATGGGTCCCTGAAAGCCCCATGGCCCCCCAGAGCGCCATGACCCCCACCAGAGCTCCACAGCCCTCCCTGGGCCCCACGGCCCCCCAGAGCCCCACAGCCCCCTGAGAGCCACACGGCTCCCCACAGAGCCCCACGGCCCCCACAGAGCCCAAGGCTCCCTGAGCCCCCCACAGAGCCCCACAGCCCCAGCAGCCCCCCTCAGAGCCCCACAGAGCCACACAGCCCCCTGAGAGCCCCACGGCCCCCCACAGAGCCCCACGGTCCCAGCAAAGCCCCACAGTCCCCCACTGAGCCACAAAGCCCCCTGAGAGCCACATGGCCCCCCACAGAGCCCCAGGGCCCACTCAGAGCTCTCATGCTAGTTGGCGGAGGGGACAGACAATGCAAAGCAAAAAACCACATACAACCAAATAACATAAAGTCAAAATGAGACAAATCCCGTGGGGAAAAATAAGGTAGGACAGGGTGAAGTAGGCGCTGCCACACTTTTTCTGCAAAAGACCAGACAGTAAATATCTATGGCTTTGCCGGCCACATGGTCTCCCTTGCAACTACTCAACTCTGCAAAAGCAGCCTGGGAAATATGTAACTGAGAGGCGTGGCTATGTTCCAACAAAACTTCATTAATGGACAGTGAATTTAGGATTCATTTAATTCTCACATGTCACAAAATGTTATTCTTTTGATTTTCTTTTCCAATCCACAGAAACATAAAAAAAAAATTCTTTGCTTGCAGGCCACACAAAACGGTGGTGGCCAGATTAAGCCTGTGGGCTGTAGCGTGACAACTCCAGGGACAGAGAGTAGCTGGCGTGTCTATGTGGAAATGTACTTTATTTTTTTCATTTTTAATTATGTTTCAGGGTCTGTATGGAGATGTACTTAGAGTGGTCAAGGAGGGCTCCGCAAGGTGACGACATCTGAGCAGGGACCTGACTGAAGCAGGCAGTGAGCCCTCCGCTCCCAGAGAGGGCTCCTCTCTGGGAGAGGGAGCAGCAAGTGCTAAGACCTGGCACCGTGCCTGGAGGAGAGGAGGGGAGGCAGGGAGGCGGGGAGGCAGGTCATGTGGGCCCAGGCCCCGGCGAGGACTTTAGTCTCAATGTGACAGCAAGCCTCTGGCACTTACTAGCTTTGTGACCTTGGGCAAGTTAATGAACTTCTCTGAGCCTCATTTCTGAATGAAACGGAATAACAATGGTACCCATCTCAGAGGGTGGAAGGACCTGGTGAGCATAAAGCTCTAAATCAGTGATGGTGAACCTTTTGAGCTCAGCGTGTCAGCATTTTGAAAAACCCTAACTTAACTCTGGTGCCGTGTCACATATAGAAATTTTTTGATCTTTGCAACCATAGTAAAACAAAGATGTATATTTTTGATATTTATTTGATATATTTAAATGCCATTTAACAAAGAAAAATCAACCAAAAAAATGAGTTCGCATGTCACCTCTGACACGCATGTCATAGGTTCGCCATCACTGCTCTAAATGAATGAATGCAGCCAATATTAGTACTAATATCGGAGTCCAGCTGGACGAGGCAGGAGCTGGGAGAAGTGGGGACAGCTTCCGCCAGACTCACCCACGATATCCACCACGTCGGGCCGGATGAGCGGCTCTCCACCCGTCAGCCGGATCTTGTCCACGCCTTCTTTCACGAAGAGCCGAGCAAGGGTCAGGATCTCCTCTGTGGTCAGCAGGTCAGCCTTGGGCGTCAGTGGGACCCCCTCCTCAGGCATGCAGTACTGGCCTGCAGGGAAGGAGCGTGGGGAATGATGACAGCAGCCAGGCCCATGATGTGCCCACCCTCACCAGGCCAGGACTTCCTCCTGACCCCACCCAGACACTGAGAAGTCTCGTCAATCTGAGGTGGTACAGACCCTAGGCCAGATTCTCTCTGGGCCTCACCCTTCTCATCTGTGAAATGGTAACACTCCCTCCCCACGGGGGGGGTGGGGGGAGGGGGGGCTGAGGGTGCAGGTTAAAGATAAGCCAGGTAGAGAGCGAGCCTGGTTGAGGTAGGGGGACGCCAAAATGCTGACTCCTCAGTGCTGGGCATGGCCTGCCCGGAGGGCCAGGGCCAGGGCCGGGATCCATTCCTTCTGGCATTGTTCACCCTCTCTCATTTATCTGGTTTGGGCAAATAGCTACCCTTCCGTGTGTGCGTCATGGGGTGAAAAGGCTGGGAAGTACCCTCTGGCCTGGCAAAGCCGCTGTTCTCTGTGGCTACCACCAGCCTATCTACTCCAGATTACTGTCAGCGCTGTCTGATGGGTTGGAAAACTCAGGTACTATATCAGGGCCAGGTAGCAGAATGGGGTAAAGGAGGTGACCCCTGGCGGGTGAGGGCGCCATCCCCACCATCAGTTTGGGTGGTTCAGTGCTATCAAGGATTGGGACCATATCCGTGAAAGGTCATGAAGGCTCCAGAATTGGTCTTTTAAGACTGAATAGAAATGTTTGGTTCAACATTTACATATGCACACACCTATTTCCTGGGCCATGAAGTGAACACATTTCTTACTGTGAACTACAGAGGAAGGGAGGGAGGGAGGAGAGGAGAGGAAGGAGGGAGGAAGGGAGAGAGGGAGGGCAAACAAACGAGAAGTCAAGCAGCGGATACACCCCCAGGGCAGTCCACGTGGGATTATGAAACAAGGACTCTGCATCATCTTGACCCAGATGACCTTGGGCAAGTTAATGAACTTCTCTAGACACTGGAGTGTCTCCACAGCTCAAGTGTTGGCCATGGGCCCTGCTGTGGGCCTCACGTTTTTGGTGTCTAGTGGGGCACCCTGGCACGTCCTGAACGCTGGGCACTGCAGGGCAACAGGGGGGAGGAAGAAAGAACCCTGAGGAGTGAGAGATGCAGATCCAATCTCAATCCCAAACACAACAGCAATTCTCTACTCGAATCTAATCCCAGGTAAAATCCAGCTTCCAGGATCATAAAACTCAGCCTGGACCCCAATACTGTCCTGAACCCCACCTGGCGAGCAAGGCAGCGGGCGGTGGGGAAGTCAGAGAGAGGAACTGGGGACACCGACAAGGAGCCCTGGCATGGGGAGATTTCGGCAGAGGGACGGGAGCGCAGAGAGGGCCCGGGAAGGAGACTCACATCGGAGGTTGCACTTCTCGGTGAGGGAGATCCGCAGGTAGCTGTGGTGGCGGCCAAAGCTGTCGGTGAGGAAGGCGGAGAAGGGGGCCGCGTGCTCCCTCAGGAACTGCCTCCGCCCGGACAGCTCCTGCAGGGACAGGTCAGGTCAGAGCGGAGGACACTTGCAGGAGTGGAGCCAGGGGAGGCCGCCTGATGGAAGCCCACCTCTGGGACATCATTCCTCCCCATCTGTGCAGCTGCACCTCTCACCTTTCCAGCCATGTGGGTCCCACAGCCCTGAGGGAGCTGGGGTTCCCCCTCTCCCAAGACTGGCCTGAGGGAAGGACCTGCTCGGTTGGAGTCCCGCCCGGCAGGACATGCCCACCCCCGCCCTCAGAGGAAGCCTGCCCAGGAACAAATATCTCTTGGACAGGTCCCTGGGACAGGAGGTCCAGGAAGGAGGCAGGAAGGAGCAGGTAACTGAGAGGCACCGTGGCACCATCGCTGCGTGGCTGGGACTTGGTGAGCCACCTCTCCAACCAAGGCCTCCCCTTCCCTCCCTTGACCATGGGAGGCAGAAAGAGCTCCAAGCAAAACCACCAACTCTGGGTGTCACACAAGCTGCCTCCCCCTTAACTATCTCCCTGTTGGCTGGGGTCCCCGGGGCATCCCCAGTGCCCAGGAGGACCCAAAGGGCCAAGCCACCAGGAGCAGCTGGGGAGGATATACACATGGGAGGGCTCCCCGCACACAGGCCAAGGGGCGAGGACAGCACAACCTGGGAGACCTGCAGAAGGAACAAGGCTCCCAGCCCCCAAGAGGGCAGAATGGAGGGGCTGGAGTGATCGTGCAGAGATTACTCCAGTCTTTATCCTTCCTGACCCACTGCAGGAAGAATTACCCACCCGTTGTCTGAGGCCTAAGGGGAAGGAGGTTGCTGGAGGGTCCCTGGAAGGCCCAACAGCTCCTGGGGAGAAAAGAAGGCAGCCAGCCTCACCTTTTCCAAAGTCTGATCTAGTCTGATCTCCCACCTTCAGAGCAAAACCCTGGGTCAAGACAGATGCTGACGAGACCATTGCTCCAAGAAGGAACATTTGCAAAGCATCTTAAAGTTCCAAAGAATGTTCTCTGTTCAATTAATTCCCACATCTTCTCCATGAAGAATCCAAGAACACCCCTGGCAGAACTGGATTCAAATCCAGGTCTCTGATTCCAAGTTCTAAATCCCTTCCTCTGATGGACAGGGTGAGTCCGAGAAGATGCATGGGGCAGTATGAGGGGCGGGCGAGGAGAAGCCATTTCTTTAGAACCTTTAGAACAAAGAAACCATGGCCTTGGCAGTCATCCCCAAGGCCGATGGGAAGGGCTCCGATGAGGCAAGAACCCTGGTTTCTGGGCCAGGTGTGACCTTACACCCTGGGAAAGCGCCCTAATTCCTCAAGCTGTTTCCCAGCTGTAAAAGAAGGAGAGAATAATGAGCTGAGGGGGAGGGGAGGGCAAGGGAGGGGCCTGGGAGCTGGTAGGTAAACACCTAGGATTAGGATTTTGTAATCTAAGAGGCAGAAGGCCTCGGGCCCTCCTGAGGTCCAGGGTAACTTTCGCCTGCACCCAAGAGGGAGAAACATTGACGCCAGTGACCTCCTCAGCCCCGGCTGTTCCGAGAAACCACTTGGGAGCTTAACAAAAAAGCTCCTCTGGAGATCAGTGAATCTGATCTCTGAGCACTTGTGATTTTAATCTCTCCAGGTGACTCTAACGTGCAGCCAGGGCCAAGGGCCACAGCCCGACTCGGGAGAGAGAAGGGACAAGAATGCAGGTGTGAGGGTGTGAGGGTGTGAGGGTATGAGGGTGTGAGGGTGTGAGGGTGTGAGGGTGTAGGGGTGTGGGGGTGCTCCCGTCAAACTGCCCTCACGCTGCCCACACTGAGGCCAGTTTCCCCTGTCCTCTGAGGAACCCTGCTCAGTCATGGCCAGGGAGCAGCAGTCACTTCTCAGAACTGCAGTCTAATACCATCCTAACCATACCTTCCTCCCTCACTCCCATCGCCTTGCCAGTGGTAGCCTTGAGGGTGGGGTA
>NW_005871514.1:245195-265350 GCF_000147115.1 Myotis lucifugus
GGGAGCGGCAGGCCCATTTCCACTTTGCAACCTGGAGTGACCTTATCTAGGTTCATTCAGCCTCTGTACTGCCAGCACCTGCCCAGCCTCCTACACACACACACACACACACACACACACACCCTCTCTCTCCCTCTCCCTCTCCCTCTCCCACTTTCTCAGATATTAACAAGCCTCATCCCTGTCTCTTTTCTCCTCCAACACTGCATGTCCTACTTTTGTTCTTCTAGTTCAGCCGTGGGCAAACTACGGCCCACGGGCCGGATCCGGCCGTTTGAAATGAATAAAACTAAAAAAAAAAAAAAAAAGACCGTACCCTTTTATGTAATGATGTTTACTTTGAATTTATATTAGTTCACACAAACACTCCATCCATGCTTTTGTTCCGGCCCTCCGGTCCAGTTTAAGAACCCATTGTGGCCCTCGAGTCAAAAAGTTTGCCCACCCCTGTTCTAGTTTCTTCCTTTCCCTTAAATCTCCTTGAGGAAAAAAATACCAGTGCCAGTCAAAGGAGCCCAGGGCTCAGAGGGCACAGCCACAGGCAGGGTGGCCAGCAATGCCTCCCCCAGGAAGGGCTAGACATATCAGAAGTAGAAAGCCCCAGCTGCTCAGATTCCTAGGGCCCCAGCCTGGACCAGGCTGCTTCCCAGGTGGGCAGCCTTCCTGTGGGACTCGGTATCCTGGTGTCTACACTACATGTCAGTAGCAAGTGGCAAACTGTGTCAACAAGCCAAGAGGCAGGCTCCTACTCCAAAGAGAAAGTTACACTGGGGTCATCACGCGTTTCCGGGTTGGCCTCTGCTGCCCACGTGGTGCGGGGTGTTACCGCGGCTCCCAGCTCTGCTTGCCCGGCAGCATCACTGCAGAGCTTCTAGCACCGAGGCCAGAGCCTGCCAATGGTTCTGGGCGAGCTTTGGAGTTGAAGAGCTGTAGCTTTCTCCCTGCAGCCCGGCCTGAGGGCCACTGGCCCAGCCATCCCAGGACAAAGGCAGCAGCAGCTGGTTTACTCCGGGCTAGTGGCTGTGGTTCTAGCACAGGCTTTGAGAGCAGGCAAACCTGAATTACAAGCTTGGCTCTGCTTCTTACTAACTGCCTGTCGAGCTAATTCCTTAGGCCTTGGCTTCCTCATCCAAAAAGTGTGGGTAACGTTTCTACCTAACGATGGGCGGTGTTCCTGGCACAGAGTAGGTATTACATATGCGATTCCTGCCATTTTCTTAAAATAACTCCTACTTACACGCATGCAACCATCAATCAAGCATTCTTGAGCAGCACTAGTTGTGAGTGCCGTGACTACTTCTCCCACCCTTCCCGGTCCTGCGAGGCCCTGGCCTTCCCACCCACGGCTGGGACTTAGACCTGCTGCCACAGCACCCAAGGCAGGACGGTGGTGTCCGATCCCTCCAGGACCACCGGTACCAGTGCTGATAACCAGTTCTCAGCAGCCTACCACATGCTACCACCTGCCTACCTCTTGTCTCCCTGCCCAGGGCAGATTTGGGCAGAGTGGAGTGTCGTGGGCCAGGGTGGTACTAAGGTGTTACGTGCCTCACCTGGCATTAGTCACTTGGGCATTAGATTTCAATGGTAAAGGCCAGTCCCCGAATAGCTCTAGAGCAGTGATGGTGAACCTTTTGAGCTCGGCGTGTCAGCATTTTGAAAAACCCTAACTTAACTCTGGTGCTGTGTCACATATAGAAATGTTTTGATATTTGCAACCATAGTAAAACAAAGATGTATATTTTTGATATTTATTTGATATATTTAAATGCCATTTAACAAAGAAAAATCAACCAAAAAAATGAGTACGCGTGTCATAGGTTCACCATCACTGCTCTAGAGTATACACAGGGTAGCAGGGTTATGCAGGAGAAAAAGCACACGCCGAACTCGAATATCAGTGGCCCTGCCTGACCAGCAGTTTGCAATGATGTACACCCCGGGTGCCTCAAAATTAACTCCTGCCACGTGAGAGGACTTAGCACAGCGCCCAGCCCCCGGCCTCACTCCCTCCTCCCCTCATCCCATCCTAAGTGTGAGGTCTACACATCTACGGCTCCCTCTTCTCCTCCTCCCCACCCTAAGTGTGAGGTCTACACATCTACGGCTCCTGGCGAGGAGTGTCACAAAGCTTTTACAGAGCTGCCCAGGCTGGGAGTCCAGATAACACCCTGCTTGCCCTCTGTCTTCTTTCCCTCCACGTGTCCTGCCCCAGGCCAGGCCCTGCTGTCCTTCCCACCTTCTCCTATACCCAGTTCCTTCCTCATAACCCGTCTCCATCATCTCTCCTTTCCAGCCATTTGCACAGCCGGGTGCCGTGGCCTTGCGGAGTCCTTCTCTCCCCTGCCTGAGGCAGCAGCCCCAGCACCCGAGACCGGTCCCCTGTTGCCCCAACAAAGCCCACATGGAGCCTGAGAGGGAGGAAGAGGGGTGCAGTGCTTCTGGACTGGGGTAAGCCCTCTGGAGAAGACTGTCCGGGCCGCCCCAATCACAATGGCAGGTGGCCATCTCTCCCCTTCCACGTGCCCACATGCCCACGTGCCCACGTGCCCACGTGCCCACATGCCCACATCCCCATGTGCCTACATGCCACCACTTACCCTTTCTACCTGTAGAAGCTGCTCAACCTGTCCTTGGACCAACCCCAAGGCCTCCTTTCAGCTAGCCTCACAGCCAGCTCTCACACCCACACCCCAACACAGAAATGTTATCTACCCAGTGGCTTGCCCCTCTGTTTCTCCAAGCAACCCCGCCCCCATCCCAAACCAGAGGGCCCAGGTCCTGTGCGGGGTGTGGGAAAAGGTACCCTGCAGGAAGGAAAGGGGGATAGGGGCACAGAGGCTCCCACCAACTGGCAGGCTCTGGGATAGGCTGAACACATGTGCTTCCAGGCTCGTCTCACCTTGAGAGTCTCCAAGACATTCTGTGCCCTCCCCGCTGTGTAAAGACAGGCTGCTTCAAGCCTCCGGTTTTGAAGACCGGAAGAGGGAAGAAGTGGCAGCCCAGGAGCCAGGGAAAATTGGAGGCCGAGCACGACTGTAAACTTGGGGCTCCCTTTCCTGTGCCTACAGTCCATGCCCCTCACTTGGGTTGCAAACAATCAAAAACATCTGCTGACTCCCCTGCAGGCAGATCCCCGAGCTGAGCGCTGTGGGCAAATTCCAAGAAAGGCAGGAGAGCATGCGGCACTCCAGGGACAACCTGTCCGCTGAGGACAACTCTGGAGGGGAACGACCGAGATGGGCGGTCTGTGGTCCAATAGTTGACAGAATGACTATCTTGAATGTCCAGGTGGGAGGGGACTAACGGGACACCGCATGGGCCAGTGGCAGCAAAGATAACAATGACCACAAATACATGCTTCCCAGAGCACGTACGTGTGCCAGGCTTTGTTCTAAGTATGCGTGTGTGTGTGTATATATACATTATAGTCCCTATAGCCACCTGATGGAGTAGGCACTATTATTCCACTTTACAAACGGGAAGAGCAGGCACTGGGAGGTGAAGTTCACACAGCTAGGAAGCAGCAGGGCTGGGACTCACATCCAGGTCCTCTGTCCCACAGTCCATGCTCCCCCTGCTCATGAGAGCTCCCTTCCCGGTGCAAAGGAAAGGGTGGGGGCAGGCTCTCCCCCCGTCCTCCCCACAGGCACTAGAGTTTGAGTTCCTGCCCCCTTACAGCCCTGTGACTCCATAAGCCCTCACACCTGAAATACACTCTGCTCTTCAGATTTACAGACTCGACTCCATGATTTCCTGTGAGGGCTGACGCACTTAGCACAGGTCCTCTCCTGAAAGGTCTAAAATGAACTAGGGGCAGGGGAAGAAGGACCATCCCTTTTCTGGAACTGTGTAAAGATCTCTCAGCAATCTCGGCTTTCCTACGTCCCCCTCAGGGGAGTGCAGAGGCCAAGAATACTGAACATCTTCTCCATCTCCCAGCAACTGGACCGTCTTATCTGAGGATCCCAGAGGGGACCGAAAGTTAGGCTCCCCCTCATTGGGCAGTAGTGAGGGTGGTGGGGGAGCAGGAGCTGATGAACCCCAGGGCTTGAAGGCTTGTGCTGGCAGATGGGAGGAGAAGGACCAGATGGGTCTAGAAATAAGGTTTCACCAAATAAAAAGAGATGCTTCTCCCCAAGTTATTCTCTGCCCACAAACACAAAACAAGAGCAAACTTAAAACTTGTGATTATAGGAACCACTCTGAGGGATGCTGTCAAGGCCTGGGGGGTGGGGAGAAGGGGGCTCCCCACCCTGAAGAGAGAGATACCGAACCCCTAACCTGAAGGGCCCAGGTCCTGCTCCCGGCTGGCTGCCCTAAGTGCGGCTGAACCCTCCAGAGGGGAGTGAAGATGAAACAGAAAGTCAGAGCCCTGTGACCACCGAGGTGACAACTACTGGTGGCACCAAGGTGACATTTTTAGGCAGTGTCACACTTTACAGAAGGGTGTCTCAAGAACACTTGGTCATACCCAGACAAGTCCGCTGGGGGGTGGGGAGGAAATGTTGAAGGAAGAGGTTGAGCGTGGGGCGGGGCTGAGAGGGGTACTGATAACATCTCCTAGGACCCAAAGCCCTAGCCGCCTGCCCCCCAGCCCCGGAGGCCACTCAGACCTGGTGGGGGCTGCAGGGCTGGTGGGCAGGGAGGTGCTTAAGCAAGACCCCCAAGGAGCGAGCCCCTCCCCCACCCTGAAGTATGAGAGACGGGCAGTCCATCTAGGGAACATCACTGCACCCCCCTCCCCACCCCCAATAAGCGAGGAGGCGTCCCTCCCAGCGCGCTGGCCCCAGGCTAGCCTGGGTGCTTCTCGGGGCATAGGGGGCAGCTTGCCAGGCAGCCGCCCCCGGGAGGGTGCAGATGCGGCGCGCGGGCTCACCTCCGCCGCAGATTGGGAGGGCTCCCCGGGTCGGGGCTGCGTCACGGGAGCCCCTGAGCTGCAGCTCCGGACACTGGACCTCAGGACCCGCCGCAGCATCCGGGACATCGGCCGCGCCGCCATGGAACCTGTGGGCCTGGGCAAGACTCGCCTGAGTAGCCGGCTTCGGGAGCACTCTAGCCCGGGACTCGCCGCCCTGGGTCATCCCGGCCAGGGCGGGCGGGGGCGGGGCCAGCGCAGCCAATCGGCGTTGGTTCCGAGCCGTGCAGCCAATCGGAGAGGGCCCCGTGCCGCGCGGCCTTTGGGGAGTTGTAGTCCACGCCGTCTGCTCTTGTTCTATGCCGGGTAATAGTTTCTAGGGTTTGGAAAGCACAAGTTCAAACTCAGGGGAAATCCGAGGTCTTTTCCTACAGGCTTCTCTGGCTGTTCTGGTCCTGTTCTTAGGCCGTGATGTAACTGACACAACGTTCTGTAGGCAGAGCAGGACTAGGGACAGGTGAATAAAGCATTGCTTTGGGTGCAAAATTTAAATAAGAGCGTGCCAATAAAGTAGGTGATCAAGATAAGTTGTATTTTAATGCAATATTTTGAAAAGTCAGATTCAATGAAAAAAAATTATCAACATTTTATGTAAAAACATGATCTCACCCTGCATGCTTATGACTCATCCCACTCCTTCTACTGTAGTCTAGGCCCTGGTTGTAGACGGTCAGCTGCCTCTTTCAAGGTATACTTCTCCACTTGTGCTCCCAAAGAACGTTCACAATCTTGGCCTCACCGTTTTAAAAAGGAGAATATAGAAGAAGTCATAGACTAAGTGAATATCATTTTTGTAATGCTTCCTACCCTCCAAGCAAACTCCATGCTAAGCATCATGTACTACTACAATAATCCTGCATTGAACAGAGCATCAATCTGGCAGCTGAGGAAACTGAGGTTTAGAGAGGGTAAGTAATTTTCCCAAAGTTGTATAGTTGATAGATGGAAAAGCTGGGATTTAAACCCAGGACAATCTGATTCCTAAAGTCAAAGTTTAGTATGTGTTAGGAATGGATGGGGAGATCTCTCTCTCTCTCTCTCTCTCTCTCTCTCTCTCTCTCTCTCTCTGAAACAAAGAGCTACAGTCTTCTAAGATTTTGGATAGTAACGCACATTCAATAATGAATCTATGTACTAAGAATCTTTATACTCAAACCAGCCTATTTATTGCATCCAAAATTCTATTGTTGTGGAATAGCAAGACTCAAACATCGACTGGAACACACCAACTGCCAAGTGCATATTAGGAAATGGGTATAGAGTTTCTGGTCTTGCAGACTTGACAGACTAGTGGAGAGGAAAGAATAACTGATTGTAAAACTGACTGGAACAAAAGGCAGCAAGACCATCAAAAAATCTGAAATGATTTTAGCCTTAGACTCAAGATTTCTTATGATGTTATTCAAAATATAGACAGTACATTACAGGGGGTGAGGGTGTGTCTGGATATGTTTGAAACTGGTGGGGACAGGCCTGACAGAAATCTGTTTACAAAGGGCCTGAGGACGACTGAGGACTGTTCAAAGCTCTGTCCACTGCTGAATTTGATGTCTGGATTTGTCAGGAGAACTGGGTGTGGGGGTGAGGAGAACAAAAGCCACATTTTTGCAAGTGAGAAGTCACATGACATAATGAACTTGATCCAGTATCAAGTCCTTAGAATTTAGAGGAAGTGGACACTCTGTCCTGAGCTATTGACGTTTCATATTACTGCTATAACAAGTTGCCACACATTGGTGGCTTAAAACAAAATTATTCTCCTACAGTTCTAGACCAGCGTTTAAAATGAGTTGTACTGGGCTAAAATCATGAGGTTGGCAGGTGTGCTCCCTCCGGAGGCTCTGGGGAGAAGCTGTCTTCTTGGCCTTTTCCAGCATCCAGAGCTGCATTCCTTGGCTCAAGGTCCTCTTCTTTGTCTTCAAAGCCAGCAGCGCAGCATCTTCTCTCTGACTGCGTCTATCCCATGGCCTGCTTCTCTTCTGTCTTAATTCTCCTTCTGCCTCCTTCTTATAAGGATATTTGTCCTTGAATTTAGAGACCACCTGAATAACCAGCCCCCCTGTCTCTTGTGTCCAAATGGATCTGGCCATTCGGAGGCACAGATAGGAGATCAGAGAGCAGAAGGAGAGAGAATTGAGAGTACTGCTTTCTCCTGCTCCCTGCCTGTTTTGATGTGACTGTGGCAATGACTGTGCCCTTCTAGAATTACAGCTGGCGTCACACAGCTCCTCTGCAATGAGTCCAGATCTTGCCAGGCCCAGTAACACCATGCCTAACCCTGTCCTTTGGGCTGCGGTGGGGTTGTCTTTCCCCTGTTGATTGCCATGAATGCCTCCATATTCCTGTTGGCCACTTGAACCTTGCCCACATCTCAAAAATGGCCTCTTCAATAAAAAAAAATAAATTAATAAATAAAGTAAAATAAAACAGGTAAGTATGCTGTCTGATCCTTGCCGGTTCCATGACAAATGCAAGACTCAAGGACTTCTCCCTCCCATAATCCCCTAGCTTCACCTTTGTTAAAATAGTGGCAATTGCAACAGAGAGACAGTTTGTTTGTTTGCTTGTTTGTTTATTATTTATTTATTGATAAGCCCTTTGAGGGTGGTGCCAAATCTAAACCATTTGTAATCGTAGCACCTAGCATTGTGTTTGATGCACAGTAAGCTCCCAATAGGTGTGCATTACATGGTACATTTTGTATCCTTTACTTGCCTTTCTAGTCAGGTGGCTGTATCAGTCAGGAGGAGACAGATTGTGCTGTTATAACAAACAACCCCAACATCTCAATGGCTGAAAACCACACATGCTGTTTTTCATTTGTATTATATGTCCAGCAAGGGTTAGCTAGGGATGGTTCCCCATCAGTGTTGTCCTCACCCTAGACCAGTGATGGCGAACCTTTTGAGCTCGGCGTGTCAGCATTTTGAAAAACCCTAACTTAACTCTGGTGCCGTGTCACATATAGAAATTTTTTGATATTTGCAACCATAGTAAAACAAAGATTTATATTTTTGATATTTATTTGATATATTTAAATGCCATTTAGCAAAGAAAAATCAACCAAAAAAATGAGTTCATGTGTCACCTCTGACACACGTGTCATAGGTTCACCATCACTGCCCTAGACCCTGGGCTGATGGGGCAGCCAATAGCCACATGGAACATTGACAATTACCAAGAGGGAAAGACTACAGCAAAGAGCAAAAGTGGCTCCTGGAGCTTCTTCCTGAAAACGTCACTCATCACTCTGCCCAGAGCAAGTTGCATGGCTACATCTAATTTCAAAAGGAAGTGAACCTTAGCCTTCCCACAAAGAGTTCCTGGGAAGCAGAAATCTTACACAGGAACTAAATTCCCCTTGTGCTCTAATGTGTCATCCAGGCTTTTCCATTCCTCTGGACAGCTCTTCCTTTTAGTCATCCCTGTGGCTCCCCTTGCATACTGCGATTAGCCCCGGTGGCCTTACATGTCGGCACATGTCAACCATACTCCCAGAGCCATGAAGTGCTGATTTTAGCACTCTCTTGTTTAGAGTCTGCCATCAGCAAAATTAAGAGGAGAGTTTGTAATACCTCTTTAATTTAGTGGTTCTCAAAGGGTGTGTTTCTGAGGTCAACTATTTTCATAATGATACTAAGATTCATCTGCCTTCTCATGCTCCCATGGCTGTTCAGGGTTTTTTCCCACAGGTTATCCGATCGTGATTTCACAACAGATTGAATGCAAAAGCAGGTGTGACAATCCAGCTGCTTCTACTAGACCTGACATTGAAGAGATTTGCAAAATATACCACAAGCCACCTTTCTATATTTTTGAAAATAGTTATTTTAACGTCATGTTAACATGTAATAGGTATCATTGACTTTAAAGTATTTAACTCATTTAAAAATAATACATTTTTCCTGTTTTAATTTCTAATATGGTAAATATTAAGTGAAGTTAATGGATACAGTAAATAGATGTTAAATAACACACAAGCAAAGATTATTTGGGGTCTTTGATACTTTTTAAGAGTATAAAGAGTTCCTGACCAACAGTTTGAGAATTGCTGCCTCAATATATTCTCACTCATCTTCTGGAGAACCAGCGGCAGCCTAATAGTGCTTTGTAATTGCTCTGTGTCCACATCCTTCTCCCCAAACCAATGAAAATAAAATAACCTCCTACCAACTCCCTATTGCCCTGGGCTCCTGACGTGAGCTCCCTGTTTTGCTGAGGGGATAGTGGTGGGATGATGGCTTCAGGGATCCTGCCTAGCAGACCACGTTCAGTGCAGAGCCCCTTGCTGGGGAGCAACCCCACGTTTCACATCTAACCTCTGCCACTCCGTCTCTTTCTCCTGGTGCAGGTTTCTTGTCAGTTGCAAATCATAAACAGGTCTTCAGCTTTGCTGGGATCATTCAAGCATACAATGCTGAGCGGGTGTTCTGTTGTTTTAAGATATTGTTGGGGAGTCAGGAGTGCCTTACTAGAGTCACTGAAGCAGTCTTTCTCCCACATGAAAGAGATTGTAGAGATTAATTTCTTTAGATCTATTAAGCCTCTGGTAACTTGCCGTAGGGATTTGTGGGTCCATTATAAACCATGAATACTCCAGTCAAATTAGATGAACTGTTTCTCAAGAATAAGGAGCCAAGCAACATAGAGGGCACTGGGGTAGGTATAATAATGAGCTGGGGAGATTAAGAAGGCACGGGGATTGCCAACTAGGATGGGTCCCTGCAGGGCCCCACTACCAGGGTGTCCTGGGGCCCTTGGTGTCTGGGAGAAGAGGAGGGTGTGGAAGGGCACTGAGAACCTTCTTCAGAGATCTTCTCAGACCTTTGGCAGACCAACCCTCCATTTCTATTATGAAACCACCCTGAACCATTTTCCCTTCTAATCTCCTTCCAAGTATATGGTGGTTTTAAATAGGTTCTTGAGTTATTAACTACTCCTCACTTCAAAAGGTGGAACCTAGCCCTAACCGGTTTCACTCAGTGGATAGAGCATCGGCCTGCGGACTGAAGGGTCCCAGGTTTGATTCCAGTCAAGGGCATGTACCTTGATCGTGGGCACATCCCCAGTAGGATGTGTGCAGGAGGCAACTGATCCATGTTTCTCATTGATGTTTCTAACTCTCTATCCCTCCCCCTTCCTCTCTGTAAAAAATAAATTATATATATATATATATATATAATTTTAAAGGTGGAACCTAGTTCCCCTCCCCTTAAATGTGAGCTCAACTTGGGAATTCCCATACATGGAATGTGGCAAAAGTGATGGTGTGACTGGTAGGCTTCTGAAGGTAGTTGGTGAAAGGATGAAGCTTTCTCCTTGCTCTCTCTCTTGAATCACTCCCTCTGGGAGAGGCCAGTTGCCACGTTAGGAGCAGCTCTTCGGAGAGGTCCACGTGGTCAGGAACTGAACCCCCTGCCTATGGCCAACAAGGAACTGAGATAATTATTGACTTTATTAGCCAACAGCCATGTGAGTGAGCCATCTTGGATGCAGGTCCTCCAGCCCAGTCCAAGCTTCAAACATCTGCGATCTCATGGGATACCCAAGCCAGAACCACCCAGCTGGCTGCTGCCAGATTTATGCCCCTTAAGAGCGATGAGATAATGAGTGCTTGTTTTAAGCCACTACATTTGGGGTAACTTGGTCCACAGCAATGGATAATTAATGTTACTGGCCCATCTGCCTGTGCTCATCAAAGCCCAATCAAATGCAAACTGGAGATTGCAGGCAAGAAAGTAAGGGTTTATTAGTTTAGGAAATGGTGCTGCATTGAGAGTCACCGGTGAGCTAATGCTCAAAGACCTCACCAATGGCTTCCAGGGGATGGGTTATTGGGGGGGGGGGGGGGGGAGTCATTAACTATGGTGACTAAATGAGTTAGGGTCTTGGTCTATATACTGATTGGTCGGCACTAGGGTGCTGATTGGCCAGCGCTAAGATAGGGGGTAGTTGATCACTGCATCTTGTCCTGATGTCAGCCATGGCGTCACTTCATCTGGTTTGTTCTGCTTTCCTGGGTCTGGAGTTGAAACGCAACTGAGGCCTGGATTTTTTTTTTTTTAGTTTACTGAAAACTCTGTCTCTGTGGTCAGTAGACCTGAGGCTTTGTTCCTAAGTTTGTTTAATGTTGACCAGGGCCTCATTGTCCCAGGGATTTAATGATTAAGAGAGTAGATGTGTAGGGGAGAAGGAGGCAGGTAAGTCAGAGTACTTGAAGAGGCCAGTTTGAATCAGAAGGAAAGAAAGGGGAAAAGATCAAATTAAAGAAATGAAGTTTCTGCGTGGTTACATCAATGCAGTGTGTGAATTCCTCCTGTGAATTGCTATTTCTTTAAAGATATTACCTATCCCCATTACAGGAAAGAGATGCCTTTGCTATCTGTATTGGTGGAATTCTGGGGTGATTGTTCTCCATTTGCCCGCCCTTCCCTGGGATCGTGTTCTGCCTGTCTTTGCTTTGCTCTGTGCTCTGAGAGGCTGATTCCATGGACTCCCTTGCCCTCAGGCATCCATGGCCGGGAAGCAGTGGTCAGGATGAGAGAGGCCCAACACCCTATCCACTGAGCCAAGCTGGCTACAGCTATACACTCTGACTCTGGTAACTTGCCTCTAGGACCCCTCTGACTCTGCTTCACTTCCCACCAGGCCTCGGGAGGCAAGAGATGATATGACATGTGACTTTATTTTACTCCTACCTGCCAAGTTGCAGTGTAGCAGGTTAAAACCCACACATTCGGGGGAAAAAACAACTCACTTTCGGTTCTTCCTTTGCATGGAAAATAGCATCTAATTCTTCTAAGACAATCAAGTCCACTTATTCATCCCTGATTCCTCTGCAGGCAAAATAAAATTACACTGTGTGGATCATGTGATTGTTGTTTGTTAAATCAAGTTGGGGTAGTTACGGGGGGGTGGAGATAGGAAACAAGGAATATCAAAGGTTGACATTTCTGGAAACACCCCAGAAGCTCCTCCTGCTTGTTTGAGAAGTGGCTGTGCCAAGAACACCATATGACCTGCCTCCCTCCTGGAGCAGTCAGGGAGGGGCAAGCCTCTTTAAATGAGGCAGATAGTGAATTGGAAAGAGCCCAGCCTTGGCAGCAGAGGGATCTGACTGCCAGGCCTCACTTGCCACAAGTTCATTCCCTATCCAAATATATTAACTTCTCTGGTTTCCTCATAGGTCAAGGGATACTTGCCTGTCTTAGCTACTTCATAGGAGGGTGGTTGAGAAAAATCAATTAAATAGCATTTTACTGTATTATTCAAATACAAAATAAGGCACAAAGAAGTTAAGTAATTAGAGAAGAACACATAGCTAGTAAGTGGTGAAACTGGGACTTAAACCCAGAAAGTCTGGCTCTAAAATCCATTTTCATAACCATTGTCCTTGACCCTGACCACAGCCCTCAAATAATCTTTTCAGTAAATTCTCCTTGAGTATCCCTTAAGACAGTGGTTCTCAACCTTCCTAATGCCGCGACCCTTTAATACAGTTCCTCATGTTGTGGTGACCCCCAACCATAAAATTATTTTCGTTGCTACTTCATAACTGTAATTTTGCTACTGTTATGAATTGTAATGTAAATATCTGATATGCAGGATGTATTTTCATTGTTACAAATTGAACATAATTAAAGCATAGGGATTAATCACAAAAACAATATGTAATTATATATGTGTTTTCCGATGGTCTTAGGCGACCCCTGTGAAAGGGTCATTCGACCCCCAAAGGGGTCGAGACCCACAGGTTGAGAACCACTGCCTTAAGGTCTCTCCTGCTTTAATTCTGTTCTATAATCTATTATCTTTCATAATCTTACATACTATTCCAAAGGGGCAGGGAGATACTAAAAAAAAGTAATTTTGACTTAAAAAAACTTTATATTTTATATCAAAGTCAAATTGTATTTGTAAAGAAAGTCTATTAATTATAAATAAAAAACAAAACACACCCTATTCTTCCCTAAAGAATGTTATGGATATGTGAATGAGAAGTCTAAAATCTCTTATCTAAAGACACAGGAGCTAAATAAATTTTGGAATTTAGAAATGTCTTGGAATTTGGAAAAGCCATGAACTTATATACATTGTATGTGTGTGTAAAAGAAAAAATATATACACACACACACACATATATATATATGTAATTTTACATAATGCAGGGTCTATGGAAGTCTTTGATAATCAGCGATTTTTCTGCAAGAAAACAAATATATTCACACTAAGTGGGATAGATAATGGTTATAAATCGTTCATGTCAATAGGTCATGTTTTGCTGATCAATGAAGTATGTAGAAACCCAGTTTCAGAAGTGAATTTGGATTTACAGATAAAGGATTGTGGATATGCAGGATTGGGCCAAGGGCAATCAAAATAAACTTAAACATTCATCAGTGAGAAGAGTCCACACTCCCCCCCTTTTGATTCTGATCACCTCTTCAGGAAAGAGGATGGTGTTTTAGAGCTCCATCCCTTCCCCAGGTCAAGATGAAAGAGATTTTTTATTTCCCTTTAAGTTTGGTAAACTGGGCAGTCCATATGCTATGAAACACTGGCTCTAAAAGAGAAATCAGGTTTTTGTTTTCTGGAATGAGGATATTTTCTGTTTCCACCTCCAGACCTCTTCTCTGGAAAGGAGATGTGGAGGGACAACCCTCATCTCCTGCCTTCTGACTGGGTTTGTCCAGTGGGGATCCCTGGCAGGAGATCAGAGGGGGAGCCACAGCTTATGTCAAGGCACTCCTTCCCAAGTGGCTCTCTCCTACTTGGTGTCTATGATCTGTTCCCCTGTCCTTGCTCCTTCAGGCCTAGGTGTGGAGAGTGGCTACAGCATTTGCACAGGATCAAGCCTCAGACTGACGAGAGGGCACAGCTCCTTCAGGCCTAGGTGTGGAGAGTGGCTACAGCATTTGCACAGGATCAAGCCTCAGACTGACGAGAGGGCACGGTCCTCTTGTGGCAAAGCCACATACAAGTCCCAGCTTGGAGGGCAGAGCCCTCCCAAAACAATTATAGCTAAAGGCTATGGTTGTATGTAAGCTTGACCTTATAGTCTGACCTTGTAGTCCTAGGTAGCTGAGGGATGTGGGCTGCAGGAGGTACAGCAAGTGCTGCCAAAACAAAGCTTGATAGAGTTCAGAGAATTGCAATAACAGGAAAGAAGCAGATTTGAAATTCGCAAGAACATTGTAAATATCTTGATCACTCCCTTGTTTTGCTTTGTGTGATCTGACTATAAAATAAATATTCGGCTTACAGGCGGGGTCACTGTGTCCTCATCCAGGAGCAGGAATCCACCTGGCCCCAACTATATTCTCTTATCTGTTTTCTTTAATCCTTCACTGCCCCTCCTCAGGTTCACCATTGGCCATGCTGGACGCAGTTCAGTTACCAGCCCCTCCTACCTCCCACCCCCGCCCCTGGGTTTCCTGACACCTAGCCAACATCTTTATAAATATCACTTTATTGGACTCTCCCAATTTGAGTGTACCCTTTGGGTCCTGACAAGCTATTGATTGGTACAAAAGCCAAGATCAATTAAAAAGTGATAACAATCGAAACCATTTGTGCCTAAGAGTTAAATCAATTTAAATGTTACTTTCAAATAGTAATTTAATAGATAATTACTATGAAACCAGTATCATTTAAAAACCATTTATTTATTAAAGACCAATAAGGATAATAATTTCATAGGTGAACAGGAAGAGGGCTTCTGCTGGTGGGTTAAAGAAGGAGAGGAGTGTGCCCTTGAGCAGTGAGTGGTACCATCTGAGCCATGGGTGTGAGAGTTTGATCAAAAGAAAAATGTTTATCTCCAACTCTAACCACAGACCTGTCATAATCTTCCACTCCATTTCCAAGACAAGTGCACAGTTGACTCCTCCTAAATGCTTGTGATTCCCGTTTTCCCTTTCCCAGCATTTGAAACTTTCCCAGAGTCGTACACATGCATGCCACTTTCCCATGTGTGGCTACTTATGTGGCCTTCTTTTTTTTTTTTTTTTTAGACACAAGACAGACCCCCAGAAATGTGTGAGGGGGGGCTGGTGATCAGGCAAAGATATCAAAGGTGAGGTCATCAGGGCAGAACCAAGATCACAGGCATCCAGTTGTTTAGCTCCCTTCCCATGGGCACCACAGGGATCACTCTTCCTGGGAGTCTACCCTAAGTCACCTGGCTCTGTGCGTTCAATGTGTATTCAAAAGGCGTGTATGTGCCCTCACAATTCTGCCTCTACAATACCATAGAAGGGAGACCTAACGGTACACGTAGAGATTGTTCACGGGACTCACAACTCAGCCAAGCTTTAGCTCAGCTTTAAGCACTGCCAGCCTCTTCCGGCCCTCTCTGCTGTATTCTTTCCCCAGTCACACCCTCATTTGCTTCTTCCCTTGACCTTTTGAGAAAGAGGTGAGAGTGGAGAGGGCCAGTTCATCTTACTTCCATATTTGCTTCCAGACTGTGCTGTCACAGTCCTGCAGCCAGCCATGTCTTGGCTGGGTCTAAGGTTCATTGCCTCTAACACATGGTGCATGATCAGTAAATGCTGAGAAACAATGATGGTACAGGTGCCTGCATGAAAAGAAAGGTCAAATCATCAGGTTCTCTATTTTAAAATAGAGTGTATAGCCCTAGCCGATTTGGCTCAGTGGATAGAGTGTTGGGCTATGGACTGAAGGATCCCAGGTTCGATTCTGGTCAAGGGCACATGTCAGGGATGTGGGCTCAATCCCCAGTAGGTGTCGTGCAGATGGCAGCCAATTAATGATTCTCTCTCATCATTGATGTTTCTCTCTCTCTCTCTCCCTCTCCTTTCCTTTCTGTAATCAATAAAAAATACATTTTATTTATTTATTTATTTTTATTTTTTTTATATTTTCTTTTTTTTATTTTTATTATTTTTTTTATTGCTTAAAGTATTACAAAGGGTATTACATATGTGTCCTTTTTTTCCCCCCGCCCTTGACAATGCCCTGGCCTCCCCTACCCCCCAGTGTCTTATGTCCATTGGTTATGCTTATATGCATGCATACAAGTCCTTCGGTTGATCTCTTACCCCCCTCCCTCCTGCCCCCCAACTCTCCCCGGCCTTCCCGCTGCAGTTTGACAATCTGCTTGAGGCAGCTCTGCCTCTGTATTTATTGTTCATCTACACTAATAAAAGAGAAACATGGTAATTAGCGTACGACCGCTACCCTTCCCATGGGCTAATCAGCAGATCCTTATGCTAATTAACTGTCAGCCAAGATGGCGGCGGCAGCCTTGCACTGAAGCGAGCAGGGAGGCTTGCTTGCTTCAGTGACTGCAGACTCCAACGTTCCCCGCCTAACTTGCTGGCCTCTCAGCTGCAACTCTAAGCAACTATGTACTATGTTGCAAATAAGAAGCTAAACAAAACCCCAGAAACCAGCCGGACTGAAAGCCAGCCGGACCGCAACATTGTATCGATGTTTTCAGCAGCAAGGCCTCAGAGCTAAAGCTGGCCCAGAATAAAAAAAAAAAAAAGAAAACAAGGAGCGGTTGGGAGCTTCAGTCACTCGCCAGCCGGAAAACAGCCCTCAGCCCCTCACCCAGACTGGCCAGGCACCCCAGTGGGGACCCCCACCCTGATCCAGGACACCCTTCAGGGCAAACCAGCCAGCCCCTACCCATGCACCAGGCCTCTATTCTATATAGTAAAAAGGTAATATGCCTCCCGGCACCGGGATCAGCGTGACAGGGGGCAGCGCCCAAAACCCCTGATCGCCCTGCGGCTCTGTGTGTGACAGGGGGCGGGGCCACAACCTCCCTATCCGCCCTGCTCTGTTCGTGACAGGGGAAGGCACCCCAACCCCCTGATCAGCCCTGCTCTGTGCCTGATAGGGGGGAGCTCCCCAATCCCCTGATTGCCCTGTGGCTCTGTGTTTGACAGGGTGCAGTGCACCAACCCCCTGATCGGCCCTGCTCTGTGTGTGACAGGGTGCGGCACCCCAACCCCCGCCCCCCCACGGGCCCTGCTCTGTGTGTGACAGGGTAGAGCCATAACCTCTCCATCAGCCCTGCCCCGAGTGTGACAGTGGCGGTGCCCCAACCCCCTGATCGGCCCTGCTCTGTGGGTAATAGAGGGTGGCGCCCCAACACCCCTCCACGGGCCTTGCTTTGTGTGTGACAGGGTAGAGCCATAACCTCCCCATTGGCCCTGCCCTGAGTGTGACAGGGTGCAGCGCCCCAACCCCCTGATCCGCCCTGCTCTGTGCATGACAGGGGGCGGTGCCCCAACTCCCCTATCGGCCCTGCTCTGTGAGTGACAGGGGGCAGCGCCCCAACCCCCTGATTGGCCCTGCTCTGTGAGTGACAGGGGGCAGCGCCCCAACACCCTGATCGGCCCTGCTCTGTTCGTGACAGGGGGTGGCACCGCAACCTCCCCATCGACCCTGCCTTGAGTGTGACAGGGGACGGTGCCCCAACCCCCCAATCGGCCCTACCCTGAGCGTGACTGAGGGTGGCATCGCAACCTCCCAAACCGCCCTGCTCTGTGCATGACGGGGCGGGGCCCCAAGTCCCCAATCGGCCCTGCTCTGAGTCTGACCAGGGGCTGCACCTAGGGATTGGGCCTCTGCCACCCGGGAGCAGGCCTAAGCCAGCAGGTCGTTATCTCCCGAGGGGTCCCAGACTGCGAGAGAGCACAGGCCGGGCTGGGGACTCCCCTCCCCACCCCCCCCCCCAGTGCACAAATTTTTGTGCACCGGGCCTCTAGTAAGTTTATAATGGTCTTTATTATCCATGAATGAGTGAGATCATGTGGTAAAAAAATACATTTTTAAAAAAGATGTCTGATTTAAAAAATAAAATAAATATGTATAGAGCTCAGTCACAGAGAGGAATAATGTGGTCAGATGACCTCACAAGGGGTTGACCCTGTCCCTCCCCCCTCTTCTGACACTAAGGGTCACAGAGCATTAAAATAACATCGACACTTCTCCCTACTCCTGTCCCCCTTACCCTACTTTACTTGTATTTCCAAGGTTCACCTCCTGAACAGACAACCTGCATCTAGATACTCATCCAGCGTCTGTTTTTGGAGCAATCTAAACTAAGATAGTTGGAAAGTAAAACAAAGTCATCCATAGTTGCTTTCTCCTCCTACTACTTAGCTCTCACTTACTCTCCCACCCCACTGAAAGCTGGCCTCTGTCCCTGCCACTTTGAAACTCCAGCTATTCTGTCCTATCATATTGACCTCTCAGTAGCAGTTGACTGACCATTCTCTCTTGGGAGCACACTCCCTTGGCTTCTGGGATGGATCTCTGTCCTATTTTCCTCTTATCACTGAGCTTTCTATCACCGTCTCCTTCAAACATGCCCTTTTTTACCACTTCCCCGTAAGCATCCACATCCCCCAAAGCTCCATCTTAGCCTTCTTCTATTCTCATTCCTCACACTTGCTGGGAGGTCCCACCAATTTCAGTGGCTTCCATTTACCAAATGCCAGTGATGCCCCAATCTACGTCTCTTGCCCAGGCTTCTGTGTTGAGCACCCTTTCCCAGGCTTGTATGTAAACATGTCTACTGGATGGAACCTCTTGAATGCTCCATGGATCCTCATTAAGCATGTCCCCAACTGAATTTTATATATATATTGATTTCAGAGAGGAAGGAAGTGGGAGAGAAAGAGATAGAAACATCCATGATGAGAGAGAATCATGGATCGGCTGCTTCCTGCAAGTCCCCCACTGGGGATTGAGCCCACAACCTAGGCATGTGCCCTTGACTGGAATCGAACCCGGGACCCTTCAGTTCACAGGCCAACACTCTATCCACTGAGCCAAACCGGCCAGGACCCCAACTGAATTCTTTGTGATAGCACATTCACTCCCACCCCAAGAAATGTATCAGAGAAGAATAGAAGAGAGGCAGGAACATGAGGGGGTGAGTTATGAAAGGTTATGGCTGTTTTTACATTGGAAAGCACTTGAACCAGAATGAAAGCTGCATGAAAAGGATTCGTGGAGAGAAGACAAAGACATGGGAGAAACTGAGTTTCTGAGAAGGTGGAGGAGAAAAACTAGAAGGAAGGCAGGAGATAGGTTCCCATTCAGGAACAGGTGCCAGGGAAATAAGTTGATGGCATTAGTTGACCTCTGTCTCCTCTTTGAACCCGAAGGCAAGATCATTTGCTGGGAGTGGAGTAAAATGAGGGATTTGAGGGAACAGGTAGATTTTGAAATGAAGCGTGAGTTATGGAATGAAGCAAGAATGGAAAGCTCAATACAAACTGGCTTTAAAAGAAGTAACTAGGACATTTACTGTCTGATGTAACTTGACAGTCAGTCTAAAGGCAGACCTGGACCTGGGCATGGTTAGGCCCAGAGGCTCAGGATTCCACCTAGCTCCTGTGATTCTCTTGTTCACCCTGCCCCTCGTGTTTCAGCAGCTATAGATACCATACCCACACTGCAACACCCAGAGGGAGAGGGTCTCCTCTGGGGATCCTGCAGAAGAGAGAAGTCTTACTGGTATTTCCCAGAAGCCCCTACAGTTGTCTCATTGGCTCAAATTGGATGGGGTGTTTATTTGTGAGGAACCAATCATTATGACTAGAAGAACAGAAATGCCGATTAGCTGAAGCTCATCTGGCCCCACCCCTGAAGGTGGGAATGAGGCCTAACCCACCCAAACTACATCCTTGAGAATGGGGGAGGGGCACTTCCTCAAAGGAAAACCTGAGGGCCTTCGGGAGGAAAAGTGGGGAATGGATGCTGGGAAGTCAATCAATAATGTCCAACATAGTTCATTTTGGAAGGAAAATGTGAGAAGCCACTGTTGAAAGATTTGGGAAGATATGCTTGTGCTGGGGAGGGGTTGTGATGCGTGTGGAGCAGAGAAGTTTGTAGTGGCTTCATGTCTCATGGTTTTATGATTGCCTGTGGCAGTCCAGATGAGGCTGATGGTGGGAAGGAGAAAGTGAACGATAGGGATTGATCCAAAGTTTATCACATGTATGTAAGGACAACTGGGCAAGAATTGAGTTGAGGGTAATAGAGTGCTTGAAGTGATGGATGGACTAAGAAAGGAATTTTGAAGGGAGCTGATAGACTAGGATACAATGGAGTGGGTTCAGGGAAGGTTGTGTTGTGGGGTCAGGGGAGTATGAATGCAGACACAGGTGGCAACAAGCAAGATGTAGTGAGCCAGAGAGAGAAAGCTAACAAATAAGGATGCAGTGAAAACGTTGGCATCCTAAAGACTCA
>NW_005871514.1:265474-272195 GCF_000147115.1 Myotis lucifugus
TCATAAATCTGAGACATGTCCACAGGGTACCTCCTGCCTGGGTGTCATGTTCCCTACATGTCACCTAAGTAGCAAAGAAGAAAGTCAGCTGCAAAGAGTTCACCCATGCCATGCCATACCATTATTTCTTGTCCCTGGAATGTCAATGGCCAGTGCCACTAATCTGTTAAATGACAGAAATCCAACTGATGATAACCACCATGCCTCCTCAGAAGAAAACGATCACTCTAGCCCCACTGTAGATCCTTCAAAGAACTCGAACCCAGGAGAGGACAGCAGTTCTGAAAGTGAATCTGATGGGGAACTAGAGACCCTTCCTCCGAGGAAGCTTCTACTGAGCTAAAGAATGGGAGCAAAGAATTGCCCACGGGTCATTTTAGTTCAGAATCTGATGAAGCCCAACCCTACTGTGAACCTGCAATGCTGAAAATAAACACAATGCCCAAAGCACCCCGCAGTCTCCCTTCCTGGGAGCAGTTTGCACTGAAGGCAGACCCGAGGAAATTTACCGGTGCACAGAAGCAGGTATGTTCTCTGATATTTGAGGTTAACAAGAAAGTTGACATCGAGTATTGCATTTTGGAGCAAATATACAGACCTGGTTTGTCAGTGGACCTTTCGTTTGATGTTACATGTGACCCAGACTGTCTGACCTCCATTCCCTCTGCTTGGGTCACTGTAACACCAAAATGACTGTCAGAGTTTTACGTGTTAAAAATTCTGGGGTCATGTTATAATCTACTATGGTTTCTGCAACCCATGTCAAAAGGCACGTGAAGCTCTCTCATCTTTCATAGCAAAGAACAGTAGACTGCTAAGAATATATTTGGATTCTTTACAAAGACATTAATTCATTTTTGCCTTTTCCAATATACATAGCAAGCAATAATGAGTCCTTCATCAATGATATTTCCAAGTCTGTAAAGGACTCCTCTAAGTAATTCATGAACATCGACAAGCCTTCACATTGTCAGAAGCTATTGCAGAATGGGAAGAAATACAGAATAATCACTGAACCAGAAGCTAAAATTGCCCCAGAGGTTTATAGTTTAAAAACCAACCTGGAGTAACGGCAAGGATGTATATATCTTAGATATGGTACTTTGAAGGGGTCAAAATAATGCATTTTGTTCTCATTTTTATTTTTCTATTTATAAGAAAGCAATTGTGTTTGCTAGACTTATAGCTTATCCAAAGATGCTGTTAAATTTCAGGATTAATCTTGAACCATTGCAAAAATAGGCTATCTGATCTCTCCCTTTAAAAAGGTTCTACATTTTCTTGAAGTTTTTTATTAAATTTGTCAAAGGGTTAGCTTCCAGGGAATACAAAACTTGTTTAATTTTCAATCACAGAGCATTAAAGGTTAATGGAAAGGAGTTTCTAACAAGGGATATTGGGTTTCTCTTACTGGAAGGCATTTTAAAAATGGGTATGTGGATAAATTGTCACTAGATGTCAACCATTCACTCTATACACCATGACATTTCTAAGTGATTTGGGCTTTTCCTAAATGACTAAGTAATTTCTATTTTTTAAAATATATTTTTATTGATTTCAGAGAGGAAGGGAGAGGGAGAGAGAGATAGAAGCATCAATGATGAGAGAGAATCATTGACTGGCTGCCTCCTTTATGCCTCACACTGGAGAATCAAACCTGTAACCTGGGTATGTGCCCTGACCGGGAATTGAACCATAACCTCCTGGTTCATTGGTTGACACTCAACCACTGAGCCACACTGGCTGGGCAGTAATTCTTAAACTTATTTTTATTATGTGCTCTGAATGTGTGTCATAGCTTATTCAGCCTACATGTCTGTGTGGAAATTCCTTTTGTACACCTCTTTTTGCTTGCTTTATAGTTTATGAAAAGTTGAAAACATGTTTCTATTCCATTACATTAAAATGTGAAGCAAGAAAGAGCTAAACAAACAAAACCAACATGAAAGGATAGAAAGTCCACTCATAAGAGAATACAAAAAGATAACACAAGGCAAACACTGATCAGAACAAAGCTGGTATAGCTATCTGAAATGAGACAATGGCTTTATCTCTTGAAATGCTTTTTGCTTTAAGGAGGGTCACTCCATAATGATAAAATTTCAATTCATAAGGAAGATATGGTTTCTAAATACATATCTAAAACATAGACTCAAAATATATGAAGTAGAAATTTGAGAGAACTACAAGGGAAATGTCAAATCTACAATAGAAGGGGATTTTTAAAACTTAGTTTCTGATAGATCAAGCACATTAAAATGTAATAAATGTTTAAAAGCTACTGATAACATGAACAATATACTTACCCCAATATAAATTTTATTCAAATACAAATAGAACATTTATGAAAATTAGCTATGCATAATGTCACAAAATAACTCCCCACAAATACTATAATAATCAATATCATATTGAATACATTTTCTGACTACACTACCATTAAATTAGAAAGCGATAACAAAAAGATAATATAAAATATATTTGAAAACTTAAAACCACACTGTAAAGTAATTTTGGGGTTAAAGGCCATATTATAAGGGACATTAGGAAATATTTCAACTAAACAATAATAAAAATTTACATGTCAAAACTCATGGGGTGCAGCTAAAGCAATATTGTTATCATTTTTAAAATTATATTGTATAAATTTACAGGCTCATATGCTCAAGAAATCTGGAAATTTATGAGTTAATCATCTAACTAAAAAAAATTATAAAGAGAACAAAGTCCAAAGTAATTTATATGGAGGACAATAAAGATAAGATCAGCAATTAATTGGGGCAGATTGGATTTTTGGTTTCAGTTCTTCCCTCTCCTATAATAGGATTATACATCCACACTCTTTCCCCAAAATGGGAAGATATTGCAAAGTTATGTCAGAATATACTTCTTTTTTAAATGTTTTTATTGATTTCAGAGAGAGGAAGGAGTGTCCTGACTGTGACCTCCTGCTTCACGGATGGATGCCCCACCACTGGGCCACACTGGCCAGAATATACTTCTTTGTGCCACTGAAAAGCGGGCTCATCAACTTGCTTTAGCCAGTGGAATGTCAGTATTCTGATGGGAAAAAGAGACTTAAATATGCCTGTGCAATTTGGTTTGGTCTCTGCATGCCTGTCATTCACTGTGAGAAAACATGCCACAGGCAGCTACTGGTTCAAGGAGGATAAGACTTGAATACAACTTGCAACTTGGACTCTGAAGCTTGGCTTTCAGCCTAGCTCAGCTGAGTGCAGCTGGCTCATACATCATTAAATAAGAAGCAAAAGCTTGCTGTTTAGATGCAGAGTTTTAGTGTGTTATGCAGTATTATTATTGCAATAGGTAATCGGCTCATAAAACAGAATAGTTATAGCATAGCATCACCAACCTAAAATATGGTCTTCTGAAAAGAAAACTATACACAATCCATTGCCAAGGAGAGAAGGAGAGAGAGAGAGAGAGAGAGAGAGAGAGAGAGAGAGAGAGAGAGAGAGGAGCAAATAACCAAAATGATGAACAGAAAAGGAGATATAACTATAGATATATCAGAGAACTTTAAAATGAAAGAACTGCTGTGAATAATTTTATGCCAGTAAAACTGAAGACTTAAAGTAGACAATGTTCTGGAAAAACATAACTTATTAAAATCAACTAAAAATAAAAGTGGAAAGTCTGAATAGGCTTATAGCTGTTTTTAAAAATTAACCAGTAATTTTGACTTCTGATGGAATCACTGGAGCAGATGATGGAGTAAATGCACTTTTCTCTATTTCTTACTCAAAGTCCAACTAAAAACCCTGGACATTAAATGTAAAACAAATATAAAGAGACTCTGAAAGGTGGAGAGAAGAAGGAAGACCAGCTAAAACCTGAAGACCCAAGGAACAAGGTAGTAATGAGTTTCCTGTGTTTTCTTTTTGCCTAATATATCACAGATTTGAAGCTGAAGATCCTCAAAATCAACAAGCCAGTGGGTACAGACAAAAACATCTCAACAATACCAAGCCTTCTCTAGCTACAGGAAACACTACGGCCCCACCCACCCCACCCCACCCCACCCCATCCCACCCCATCCCACCCCACCGCACCCCCCCAGCCCCCCACCCCACCCATGCCTGCAGAGGCCCTGTGGGGAGCCTTGGCCAGGTTGTGAGGAGGCATCAACACTCAATCCCCCTCCCCCCGCATCCCTGGACAACCCCCTTGCTGGTGTCATAGGAAGAATCCAGCAGAGAGTTGGGGCTTTCATGGCCACCCAGTGGTAATGAGGCCACCCTCCAGCCCCATGCTGTCAGTGGAGGTCACTTAGGAAGCACTCATGAGGCGCTCCTACACCTCCCAACCAGGGAGGCCTGCTGGGGAGCCAGACTCCCACCCCTGTCCAGCAGCAAGAAGGAGCCCCCCATTTTTATTCAGGTGTTAATGGAGGCTGAATGGGAAACCTGGACTTTTACCCCCATCTGACAGTAACAAGGTAGCACTTCCTTTCCCCTACCAGAGCACTGTCCAAGGAAGCCAGCTAGGTCAGAAGGTTTAAATAAAATTCAGGTTCTTGTGACATACTACCCAGTGTCCAAGTTTCAGCGAAAAACCATTCATCATGTTAAGCACCTAGAAAATCTCAAGCTGAATGAAAAAACAAACAAAACAACAACAGTTGCAATATCAATGACAGAGATGTCAGAATTATCTGATAAACAATTTAAAGTAGTCATCATAAAAATAAATGCACAAAAATCAATCCAATTCAAATATGGGCAAAAGACCAAATATAGACAAAGATGTTAGAATTACCTGATAAATAATTTAAAGTAGTCATCATAAAAATGAATGCACAAAAATCAACCCAATTCAAATGTGAATAGATATTTTTTATAGAAGATATATGAATGGCCAATAAGCACATAAAAAGATGCTCATCGGCACTAGTCATTAGGGAAGTACAGAAAAGACCACAATGAGATACCACTCCACACCCATTGGGATGGATACCATCAAAAACAACCACAACACAGACAGTAATTAGTCTTGGTGAGGATGTGGAGAAGTTGGAACCTTGGTGCACTGTTGATGAGAACATACGATGGTACATCCACTATGGAAAACATACTGGTACTTCAAAAAATTAAAACTAGAATTACCACATGATCTAACCATTTCACTTCTGAGTATATGCCCCTCCAAAATTGAAAGTAGGATCTCAAAGAGATATTTGTACACCCATGTTCATAGCATTATTCAAAGCAGCAAAGAGGCAAAAGCAACCCACATGCCTAATAACTGATGAATGGATAGGCAAAATGTGGTGTATACATACAATGGGCTATTGTTTGGTCTTAAAAAGGAATAACATTCTGACACATGATACGACATGGATGAACCTTGAGGATATTATGTTGTGTGAAATAAGTCAGTCACACACATGCATACACACAAATACTGTATAATTTAACTTATATGAAGTATCTAGAGTAATCAAAATTATAGAGACAAAAAGTAGAATGGTGGTTGCCAAGAGCTTAAGAAAGAGAGGAATGAAGACACATTGTTTAATAAATATAGAGTTTCAGTTTTGCAAGGTAAAAAGAATTCAGGAGATGAATGATAGTGATGGGTACACAGTGTAAATGTACTAAGTACCGCTCAGCCATACACTTAAAATGGTTAAAATGGTAAATTTTGCTATATGTATTTTACCATAATAAGAAATTAGAAAAAAAAACAAAAAAAGTGATTATGAACATTGAAACAAATGAGAAAACAGTTTCAACAAAGAAATAAATGAAAATTGTAGAGCTAAAAAATACAATAAGTTAATTTAAAAAACTCAAGAAATGGGCTCAACAGCAAAATGGAGAGGACAGAGGAGGGAAAATAGTAAATTTTAAGGTAGAATATTCAAAATTTATGATGTTTGAACAACAGAAAATAGACTTAAAATAATTAACAGAGTGTCAGGTACTTGGGAGACTAGATTTAATATTTATATCATTGGTGTCCCAAAGGGATACAAGGAAGAGGGTAAGGCTGAAAACACACTGGAAGAAATAATGGCTGAAAATTTTCCAAACTTGGCAAAAGACTATAGATTAAAGAATCTGAACAACCTCAAAAGAGGATAAATCCAAGACATACACAGTCAATTTTCTGAAAACTAAAGACAAACACGTAATTTGGTAATTTGCCTACCCCTCAGACAAAGCAATACAAATATTGAAGACTTTTGGGCAAGGTGGCAGCTAAGCACAGACAGTACTTGCCTCCTCCCACAACGACATCAAAATTAAAACTATAGAATAACCATCATTCAGAACTGCCTGGAATCTGGCTGAGTGGAAGTCCAATAACTAAGGAGTTGAAGAAGATGCTACATCAAGATGGTAGGAGGGGTGGTGACTCAGAATGAGCTGGTCTCACACCCATGTGTGGCAGATAAAAGTTGGGAGGGATATCTTGGCTATAGAGGGCTCCTCTGGGGAGCGAGGGGTCCTAGTTCCACACCAGCCCCTCCATCTCAGGGTTCCAGTGCCAGGAAGTCTCCATAAATTCTGGCTGTAAAAACCAGTGGGGATTGAGGCTGAGGAAGACAAAGGGCTGATGGAGTCCCAGGCAATTCCTCTTAAAGGGCCTATGAATGGACTTACTCAGACTCACTCTCCCTCTGAACCCCAGCACTGAAGCAGCAGTTTAAAAGGAACCAGATCACTAAATTAAATAAATTAAAAAAAAAAAGATC
>NW_005871514.1:272316-314192 GCF_000147115.1 Myotis lucifugus
GGGGGGAGGTTGGGGGTTAATGGGGGGGATGAGGACACACTTGTAATACCTTAACCAATAAAGAAATTAAAGATTAAAAAATAAGTAAAAATAATAATAATAAAATAATAATAATAATAATAATAAATAAATAAAAAGAAACAGAGCCCTAACTGGTTTGGCTCAGTGGGTAGAGCATCGGCCTGCAGACTGAAGGGTCCCATGTTTGATTCCTGTCAAGGGCATGTACCTTGGTTGCAGGCACATCCTCAGTAGGGGGTGTGCAGGAGGCAGCTGATTGATGTTTCTCTCTCATGGATGTTTCTAACTCTCTCTCCCTCTCCCTTCCTCTCTGTAAAAAATCAATAAAATATATTTTAAAAAAATAAAAGGAACCAGAAACATATCGGGAAGAACTGAATTGTCCAGCACTAGGGCTAAGCTTACAATTCTTTCCACGTCCCTTCTCCCCTCCCCGCTTCTGACACTGTTGTGTTATTCTGTTCACTTTGTCAAAGTCTATACCATTTTTGTTCTAAAATTAGTTTTTCTATGTTCTTTCTTCAGATTGATTTTGACAACTGAAACCAAATCAATTTACTTTTAAGATTGAGATTATTTAGCTTGTATTTGTAGTGGAATCCCAAGCTACAAATGTCATCTGTGCCTTTTGAAAGGGACTGGGTCAGGCACGGGGGTCACATGGGCTTTCTTCTCATACTATTCAGCTTTCTTTGCTGGTTCTCGGATGTAATCAGCTCCTACTGTTTCTCATATTTCACTCCATTTTCTTTTTGGATTCGCTTTTCTAAAGCACAACCTTCATGATTAACACACAGGGATAGTGGGTGGCAAACCCTGAGTCCTTACATATCGGGAAACACATCTGTGGCTGCCACAAGCACGTCCCTTCCAGATGTCTGGCTGCAGAGATGTCATCGACCCACAGCCCCCACTGCTACCTGAGATCCATCAGTGAGTTCACTGGGGCTTGAGCCAATGATGAGCAGGGAGACGCAGGCTGCACTCGGGCTTGAGCACTTCCTAAAGCCTTTTTGCACTCTTAAAATTGCACTGCAGTCTAAGACACTCTCACCCACCCTTCCTTCTGCCCTTTGTGTGGAGTCAGATTAGCACTGAGGTCTGATAGCTGGTCCACCCCTGACTCCCTTATCTCTCACAGGTGTTTAACTTAATATATTTCTGGTACAAATAATCCCATCTTGGCATGTTTTCCCACAGGACTTAGGCTAGCATGACATCTTTATTTTAACTCACATTTGTTTTTATATGTTGCATCTAGAATTCTATACCCAGCCATTTTCTCTCTAATTTTTGAGGGCACTGTTCTATTTTCCTTTGGTTATCTAGAATTGCTGATGAGATCTTATGTCTTTTTTAGTCTTGTTTCTTTGTAAAAAGAAATGAATACAAATATATATGTATAGATATGTATATATATATTAACAAAATAAACATATATATGATCTTTTTCTCAACTTTGAAAGCTTTTGAAATTATCTCTTTATCCTTGAGATAGAGAAATGTCACTAGTACATACTTAAGGTGAGTGTATTTCAGATTATTTTTCTGTTTAATAGTTGATGGCCTCTTTAAATTTAAAGACACATTCTTAGCTATTATTTTCTTAATTATTTCCTTTTTTTCTTGTCCTACCCTCAGTTTCTCTATTCTCTTCTTTTGTGACTTCTATTAAAACCCCTACTACATTTTTTAAACTCCTGAGAACTATGTGTTTTAGAGAAAAGGCTGGGTATTTATTTATTTATTTAGTAGTAGTTGGTTATTGGAATATGAGAAGCCCGGGGCAGGTTATAGAACTAGAACAGGATTTTCCTGGGCAGGAAGCCCTGAGGGAACTACAGGGAAGTAAATCTCATTCCAAGTGTGTGCGGCTTTGGATTCTTACCAGGTAAGACTGTGAACTTAAAAAACATGCTAAAACCTTTTGTGGTCATGGGTAATTTGTTTCAGTACACAGTGTCTTTATTTATAAATGTACAGCGATGAGAATATACAATTGTGTGATGTGGAAAATTCACTGTATTGGAAAGCTACCGTACCCACCCCTGCTCAGGACCCAGTGACCCTGAGCCCCCTGGGGAAGCATCAAAGGTGATGATGTTTGAGCTGGCATCTTGAAGGCTTCATGGTAGAATCTAGGCAGAGGGACTAGCTTGACCTGTGGCCAAGAACGTACAAGGTAGTTTGGGGGAGGGTTATGTTGCCCTGATGCAATGGGGCATTCATGAGGTGAGGCTGGGATGGAGGACTGGGGAGTCAGACCACCGCAGGGCCTCAGTTGAATGTATTAAATGTGGGCTTTCTTCTCAGGAGCCTCTGAAGCTTTTTGAACAGGGGAACACTATGACCTCCAGATCTGAGGTTTTATAAGGATGCTGCTGGTGGAAGGCAAATTTAGAGTGAGGGAGACAGGAGACTGTCCATGTTAAGCGCAAACCAGTATTTGTTTCTAAGATTGGGACTGGGTAGTTGGTGATATTTCCAGAATTTTTGTAATGGGGAGACTGCGATACAGAGAATCAAGGCAGCAAATGTGGGGAGGCCCAGAGAAGGCAACGGGGAGAGCACCACTCTGCTCCTCTGACAGAAAAAAGAGAAAAGAGTGAAGGAAAGTGGGTTATCTTCCTCTTCGCTAACGAAGAAAGAGGCCATCTGCAGGATGTGAAGGAGTCAAAGATGGGGAAAGTGGAAGAAATACTCTAGGACCTGGCTCTGTGGGCTGGTATATGATCTTAGTGGCTGTCGAGATGTTTCAGCATGTCATGTTCATCTGGGTTTCCTGCTACCTTGTTTCAGTCTAGTTGGTTCTTCCACCCTCTAGACCTCCCCATGTCAGGGTGTCCCCAGGGCTCAGTCTTTGGACCTCTTCTCCATTTCCTCCCACTCCTTAGATGACCTCTCTCAGCATTTTGGCTCTAAACATCATTGGTAATTTGATGACCTCATTTATATTGCCTATCAAACTGTCTGCTTAGTATATCTACTTCGACATCTAATAGACTTCTCAAGCATATCAAAGGAACAACTTTTGATTTCCTCATCACTGTCCACCAATCTAGTCCTTCTCTCATAATTTTCCATCTCATAAAATGTCAACTCTCTTTGCCTTGGAATCATTCCCAAGTCTGTCTTATCACCATTCCCTTAGGAGTCACATCCAATCTCCCAGTGAATCCTGTCAGTTCTACCTACAGATCTGTCCTGCACCTGAGCACTCCTTATCATTTCCAATAACTGCCACTGTCTAGGACAAGCCACCAATGCTTCTCCCCAGAATTCCTGCAGTGGCACTGGGCTGGCTCTGTTCTTCTTCTGTGATTCCGTCATTCTCCTACTCAACCATTCCCTTCCCAATGGCTTCGTATCACATTTGGAGTAGAAGCCGAACATGCCCCCAAAGCTCTATCTGAGCTGGCTCTGGCTTCCATTTCCTACCCCTCTTTCTCTCAGTCAGCTCGCCCAGCCACTCTAGTCATCCTGTGCCTTGAACACATCAGCCACATTTCCTACCCCAGGGCTTCTTCCTGAAATGTTCTCGCCCAAGATATGCTCCTGGCTTACTCTTTTACTTCATTCAGGTCAAAGAGTCCCTCTCTGACCACTCCTATTACCCGTTTTAATTTTTCATAGCCCTTCATTACTACATGCCATGTTACATTTGCTTTTTACAATGTGCTTTTATTTCTTTTATGAAAATTGTCTACTGCCACTAGAACTAAGTCCCAGGAGGGATATTTTGTTCCTCACTGATGTATCCTCAGCATATAGAAAAGTGTCTGGCCCATGGTAGGTAGTTAATGAGTCTTTATTCAAAGAATAAAAGAAAACATGGGTTGGACCAAAACTGGAAACTGGCAAAGTAGAGAGATCAAAGGTCAAGGGCTTTGGGGATTTGAGGGAGTTGGTGAGAACATCGTTGGAATATTGGCCATGGATTCCAAGGCATATATGGAGGTGAGAGAAGTCTGGTGACTGGGCAAACTGAGAAATGGGTGGTGGAGGTGGTCAGGGGATCAGTGAGCAGGTACAGTGGGAGAAGGGGAAGAAAAAAGCTCTAGTCAAAAAAGGAATTCTGGAGTTGATTATTCTGAAAAAAAAAAAAAGGAAGAATGAGTACATTGAGTAATTACGAGTTTTCTCAGAACAGGAGCTACTTTTTTACCTTTTTAAGCAATCGTTTGATCTTCTGTTTTCTGTATAGTTTAGTACATACCAGACTCTCAATCTGTGGGTGTATGAGGAGACTCAATTTATAGGCCCTGCAGGTACACACTTTTATTCTGGTTACTTGTGTTCCTCAAGTGGTACAATGAGAACACCATATTCTTATGCTGTGTTCATTTCTTACAATCATTGATTCCTTCATTCATTGCCACACGGGCTTCTCCCTTCTTCCTAAGAAACTTGGGCCAATGCAAATCAGGCACCTGAATTCGAAGTAGAAAAACTTGCCTGATGTTGTCCAGAAACATGACAGGATTAAGACTCAGAACACCTCATTGGCATAATAAGTAGGTTTCACTAGATGTTCCCCCCAAATTCTTCCTGATTTCTGACACTAAGCTTTCATACTTGCTCATTTTAAATGTCTCTGCAGGATGTCTACTTTTTGAATTTGCCCTTGCAGTTTCTGCTATTCCAGTCCACCTTTCCCTTTAACTACTGAGTAGCTTCCTCCCTCATTGTACCTATAGTTTTGCATAACACATACAGATTAATCTTCTAGATATCCCCCCATAGCCATGACACTCTCTGCTAAGTTGTGGATTTCTTGCACTCAAGGTGGTGGTGAGGGAGACAGGGGAGTGTTGTCCTGGTAATAACAACTCTGGAAAAGTTGATGTTCCTGACAATGGCACTGGTAGCTCAGATATTAGAGAATATCGGTATCCTTTAAGCATAGATACAGACATCTCCAATATCTCACCTGGGCATTGGTAGCTCATAAAACATAAAGAAGTATGATGTTCATGAATAAACTGAAAAAGGACACATCAGCCCAGTGAGATAAAATAGAGAGGAGTTTTGAATGGATTTTAATTTTTAAAATTTTTGATTTTTAGAAAGAGAGGAAGGAAGAGGGAGAGAGAGAGAGCAACATAGATGCAAGAGTGAAACATTGATTGGCTGCCTCCAGCACATCCCCAACTGGGGGTCGAGTCCCCAACCCAGGCATATGCCCTGACTGAGAATCAAACCAGCAACTCTTAGTGCATGGGATGACATCCAACCACCTGAGCCACCCAGCCACGGCTAAAATATAGTCCTGAAAAAAACAAATATTACAGTCATCGAGATGACTGGAGTTGTCAACTGGAAGTGACAGTTCTCAAAATAATTGGGGAAGAATATGCGGGGGCTGAGGTCATTTAAAGCAGAGAGTGAAGGATCGAGAGGAATGCCATGTGCTGACAGTATTGCCATCTATGTTTATGGGTGCTGATTATGAAGAGGGCCAATGAGGCTGGTAAGTGAGCATAGCTTGTGCGTGTTAGAGCTTATTCCCATGTAGGGAGTTGTGTCCATATGCATGGCAGTGGAAGGACCTGAATTTAAGAGAGACAATCACTGAGGCACCAGGCAGAGAGGATGGGGTGTCCCTGCCTCCTAGGTTGATGGAGGCACAGAAGCAGTGGGGGTGATCCTGTGAGATGATTTCCAAAGGCTCTCACTAGATGGCGGTGTCGGTCAGCACATGAGTCTGTAAAGGTTTCTCAGAGAACCGAGCACGGGCTGAATAAGAAATGTCATTTCACAGATGAGAAGACTGAGGAGGATCAATGAGGCCCGGCAACGTGGCCCAAGGTCACTACTGACTAGCCCCGTCCCATTATCTATGCCTCAGACTTCTAGGGACCAGCAATGACCTTAGGTTCTGCTTCAAGAACTGTTGAGCTTATTTTTTTGCCCTAACTTGTTTGGCTCAGTGGATGGAGCGTTAGCCTGCAGACTGAAGGGTCCCAGGTTCGATTCCAGTCAAGGGCATGTACCTTGGTTGTGGGCACATCCCCAGTAGGGGGTGTGCAGGAGGCAGCTGATTGATGTTTCTCTCTCATCAATGTTTCTAACTCTCTATCCCTCTCCCTTCCTCTCTGTAAAAAACCAATAAAATATATTTTTTTAAAAAAAGAACTGTTGAGCTTATTTTTAACCTCTAATCTCTCTTCTTTACCACCTAACATACAGTGCCAACCTGAATCAAATCAGATTTGAATCTAGAGTAGCGGTTCTCAACCTGTGGGTCGCGACCCTTTTTGGGGTCGAACAACCCTTTCACAGGGGTCGCCTAAGACCATCGGAAAACACATATATAATTACATATTGTTTTTGTGATTAATCCCTATGCTTTAATTATGTTCCATTTGTAACAATGAAAATACATCCTGCACATCAGATATTTACATTATGATTCATAACAGTAGTAAAATTACATTTATGAAGTAGCAACAAAAATAATTTTATGGTTGGGGGTCACCACAACATGAGGAACTGTATTAAAGGGTCGCGGCATTAGGAAGGTTGAGAACCACTGATCTAGAGGTCAGGGTTCGTCGATGGCAACTGCACTGTGGCTCCCCATGCCTGTGGGATAAAGTTCAAGTGCTATAGCATGGCTTACAAGGTAGTCTGCATGCTGCAGGATTTCCTTTCACTATAGTTCTATGTTCTTTGAAGCTGCTTAAACTGTGCATGGTGCTTTTTGTGTTCCGGAACCTATGACTTCAACAGCCCCTGATCTGCTTTAGAGGGAAGCATCCTCCAATTTCTTTAGGGGATTTGACCCTTTTGGCCACTACCTTACCTAATCTATAATGTTAAAGATGCAGGTTGGAGGTGGTATGATGGTCAGGGACCCAACATTGCCTACACATCCCCCCGTAACAATCCCCTACTTAAACCAGTCAGGACTTTCTTGGGTGAGACACAAATCCAATTACCCTAGACCAGTGGTTGGCAAACTGCGGCTCACGAGCCACATGTGGCTCTTTGGCCCCTTGAGTGTGGCTCTTCCTAAGCCTTAGGAGTACCCTAATTAAGTTAATAACAATGTACCTACCTATATAGTTTAAGTTTAAAAAATTTGGCTCTCAAAAGAAATTTCAATCGTTGTACTGTTGATATTTGGCTCTGTTGACTAATGAGTTTGCCAACTTCTGCCCTAGACAAAAAGTAAATGTTACTGATTTCAGGAAGGGCATAGGTATAGCTGGGCAAGATTGGAAGCAGGATGACATGATTTCTCTGGAATGTCCTTGCTGCTTTTCTCCATTGCTTTAAGTGTCAAATTCATTCTCTCCTATGGAAGACTGACTTTCTCCCACTGGTGGAGGGCATGGCTCCTAACTGCTTTATGCTCATCTCTTGCAAACATCACTACCAGAAAGGAAAAAGCTCTTCTCAATAAAGATTCAGTTACACAACAATAAGGAATGACACTTTCAGAAGATGGACATATGACTAATGCAGGGCCAATGATTACTGTTGTCAAGGGATCAGGTGCCTTGATTGGTCTCTTTTGGGTCACCTGTGCAACCATAGCCTATAATTGACAGCCTCCCACTCAAACTGCATGATTGGAGTAGGGAAGGAGAATTTTTCAAAAGGAAAGTACTCTTACCAAAGGAAAATGATAGTTGGAGAGGAAAACAGTGCTGGACAAGCAATACTGAATGTCCGTTTCCCAGCCCCCCAGTACACAAAGGACACATTGACAAGAAATGAAAGCAGAATTACACTTAAGTGTGTGTATTACTCACCAGGTTAATGACATGTAGCTCTCAACACAGAGCTCCTAATTATGCATAAGACTTGAGTTAAACCTTGGATCTGAGGCTTATGCAGGGTTGCTACCTACCTCCCAAACTCAAAAGTCAGATCAGTAACCAACATGTTTAGGAAAAGAGAGAGCAGAGCTTCAAATGCAAGGAGAAAGAAATTTGTGAAGTCGCCCACACAATACGGACTGGGAAGCTTTCTCTCATTCTAACTGACAGAATCAATACCCTGAGTCAGGAAGCCCCCGGGAGGCTTAGCTCTGCCCCAACTAGTAAATGAGACCCGATCCATATCGCAGCAATCTGGCTGGCCAGCAGGTCCTCTCTGGGTGGTGAGTGGGAGTCAGGAAGGGGCGGGTTGATTGGTGAAAGTGCTTTCTCCTTTACGTTTACCCCTTTGTGATGTGGTGGCCAGTGGGCTCAAGATTATGGTCCTGAGCTGGATGGTGAGGGCTTTGGGGGCAGGGCCCCTGCCCCAGCTTCCTGTGACTGCCACTGTGACAGCACAATGCCTGCCTGCAGAGGCGGGCACTCAGGAAATATCATTGGACAGAAGGATTCAGAGCAAACTGCTACCCAGAATGTCAGCTGCCAAGGGGTTCCGGTGGAACTGAGGGGCACAGAGTTGGTGCCTGGGAGCTGGCCTATCTGGCCACTCTCTCCAGTGGGCAGGAAGCTCACTGGGGCCCACTTGGTGGGCAACCCCTTCTGCCAACTGGGGCACCTCAGCTCAGCCCAGAGTAGAGGTGTCAGGAAATATCTCTCTGCCCAAGCTTCCTCTCCCAAACTTAGAGGCCCAGCATAGGGCCTAGAATTCACTGAGGCTGAGTGGCTGTTTGTTCAACAATCAATCAATCAGCATGGATCACCGAAGCCGATCTCGCAGCAGAGGCCTGAGCCGAATTCCTGGGACTCAGACCCGAACTCCCAGTGCCCCACTCCCCTTGCACGTGGAACAGGAGGCCAGGGAAGGAGAAGAATGGGAGCAGGGAGAGCTTGCTCGTCAGAGGACTGCTATCAACCTGCCCGTGGAAAGTGGAGAGCTGGCAGACAATGTTATGGTTTCCAAGCCAGCACCTTATTGGGAAGGAACCGCTGTGATAAATGGAGACTTTAAGGAGCTCAAGTTAACTGATTATCGTGGAAAATACCTGGTTTTCTTCTTCTACCCACTTGATTTCACTTTTGTGTGTCCAACTGAAATTATCGCCTTCAGTGATAGAATTGAAGAATTCAGATCCATAAACACGGAAGTGGTGGCATGCTCTGTCGATTCACAGTTCGCCCACTTGGCCTGGATTAACACCCCTAGAAGGCAAGGAGGACTTGGGCCAATAAAGATTCCACTTCTTTCAGATTTGACCCATCAGATCGCAAAGGACTATGGCGTGTATCTGGAAGACTCGGGCCACAGTCTTAGAGGTCTCTTCATTATCGATGACAAGGGGATCCTAAGACAGATGACTCTGAATGACCTTCCTGTGGGTAGATCGGTGGATGAGACACTGCGTTTGGTCCAAGCATTCCAGTACACCGCTAAACATGGAGAAGTCTGCCCTGCTGGCTGGAAACCTGGTAGTGAAACAATAATTCCGGATCCAGCTGGAAAACTGAAGTATTTTGACAAACTGAACTGAAAATACTTCCTCAGGCTATGATGCTTGAATGCTTTCAATAAAGGTCAATTAAAAAAAAAAGTTTAAGGTCTTTACTCAAATTTATGGCCAACCAAGAAGGACATAACCCCCTTCAGTGAAGGAGACCATCAATCATCAAGGGAAACCCTTGAGGCTATCCCCTAACATTTACCAGTAATTTTTATAAATTCCTGGGACCAGAGAAATGGGTAGTTCCACTGCTGACTCTAGAAACTTCTAAAATGGACAGAAGAAGACATTTAGTTCAAGGTCACAGGCTTACCAAATATTGACCCCCTATTTTATTTCTCAACCTAAATATTTCCTAGTCTTATAGAAAAACTAGAGGCCCAGTGCATGAAATCTGTGCAGTTGTCAGGGGTGGGGGGTGGGGGTGGGAGGGAGAGGTTCTCAGCTCAGCCTGTGTCCTCTCGCAGTCCGGGAGCCCTTGGGGAATGTCTGGCAGTTGGACATCCTTAGTGCTGCTGCGGAGGCAGGAGAGGCCCCCACCACCGCCACCGCACTTGCCAGCCATGAGCCCAGCTTCTGGCTGAGCGGCACTCCCCCTGTGGGAGCACACTGACCACCAGGGGGCAGCTCCTGCATTGAGTGGGATCGGGCTAAAACTGGCTCTCTAACATCCCTCGAGGGGTCCCAGATTGCAAGAGGGCACAGGCCAGGTCGAGGGACCCCACCGGTGCACACTCGGGGTCAGGGAGGGATGCAGGAGGTTGGCCCACCAGGGAGGGACCACGGGAGGGCTCCAGGGCATGTCCAGCCCATCTCGCTCAGTCCCAATTGGCCGGACCCCAGCAGCAAGCTAACCTACCAGTCAGAGCATCTGCCCCCTGGTGATCAGTGCACATCATAGTGAGCGGTTGAGCACCTTACCATATCATTAGCATATAACACTTTGATTGATTGACCGGATGACTTGATGACCTGATGACCGGACACTTTATTATATAGGACTAGAGGCCCGGTGCACAAAAATTTGTGCACTCGGGGGGGGGTGGGGAGGGGGTTCCCCCAGCCTGGCCTGTGGCCTCTCGCAGTCTGGGACCCCTCGGGAGATAATGACCTGCTGGCTTAGGCCTGCTCCCGGGTGGCAGAGGGCATGTCCAATCCCTAGGTGCAGCCCCTGGTCAGGCTCAGAGCAGGGCCGATTGGGGAGTTTGGGTGCCGCCCCGTCATGCACAGAGCAGGGTGGATCGGGAGGTTGCGATGCCACCCTCAGTCACGCTCAGGGTAGGGCCGATTGGGGGGTTGGGGCACCGCCCCTGTCACACTCAAGGCAGGGTCGATGGGGAGGTTGCAGCGCCACCCCCTGTCACGCACAGAGCAGGGCCGATAAGGGGGTGGGGGTGCTGCCCCCTGTCACTCACAGAGCAGGGCCCATCAGGGGGTTGGGACGCTGCCCCCTGTCACTCACAGAGCAGGGCCCATTAGGGGGGTTGGGGCTCCGTACCCTGTTACACACAGAGCAGGGTCAATCAGGGGGTTGGGGAGCTCCCCCCTGTCACGCACAGAGCAGGGCCCATCAGGGGGTTGAGGAGCTCCCCCCTGTCACTCACAGAGTAGGGCCGATAGGGGAGTTGGGGCATCGCCCCCTGTCACACACACAGCAGGGTGGATCAGGGGGTTGGGGCGCTGCACCCTGTCACACTCAGGGCAGGGTCAATGGGGAGGTTATGGCTCTACCCTGTCACACACAGAGCAAGGCCCGTGGAGGGGGGTTGGGGCGCCACCCTCTATCACCCACAGAGCAGGGCTGATCAGGGGGTTGGGGCGCCGCCACTGTCACACTCGGGGCAGGGCCGATGGAGAGGTTATGGCTCTACCCCGTCACACACAGAGCAGGGCACGTGGGGGGGGGCAGGGGTTGGGGCGCTGCACCCTGTCACACACAGAGCAGGGCCGATCAGGGGGTTGGCGTGCTGCACTCTGTCACACACAGAGCCGCAGGGCAATCAGGGGATTGGGGAGCTCCCCCCTATCAGGCACAGAGCAGGGCTGATCAGGGGGTTGGGGCGCCTTCCCCTGTCATGAACAGAGCAGGGCGGATGGGGAGGTTGTGGCCCCGCCCCCTGTCACACACAGGAGCCACAGGGTGATCAGGGGGTTTGGGCGCTGCCCCCTGTCACGCTGATCCGGGTGCCGGGAGCCTCGCTGCTCCACTGATCCCGGTGCTGGGAGGCATATTACCCTTTTACTATTAGAATAGAGGCCTGGTGCACAGGTGGGGGCCGGCTGGTTTGCCCTGAAGGGTGTCCTGGATCAGGGTGGGGGTCCCCACTGGGGTGCCTGGCCAGGCTGGCTGAGGGGCTGAGGGCTGTTTTCCGGCTGGTGAGTGACTGAAGCTCCCAACCGCTCCTTGTTTTCTTTTTTTTTCTTTTTTTTTTTATTCTGGGCCAGCTTTAGCTCTGAGGCCTCGCTGCTGAAAACATCGATACAATGTTGCGGTCCGGCTGGCTTTCAGTCCGGCTGGTTTCTGGGGTTTTGTTTAGCTTCTTATTTGCAACATAGTACATAGTTGCTTAGAGTTGCAGCTGAGAGGCCAGCAAGTTAGGCGGGGAACGTTGGAGTCCGCAGTCACTGAAGCAAGCAAGCCTCCCTGCTAGCTTCAGTGCATGGCTGCCGGCCGCCATCTTGGCTGACAGTTAATTTGCATAAGGATATGCTGATTAGCCAATGGGAAGGGTAGCGGTCGTACGCTAATTACCATGTTTCTCTTTTATTAGTGTAGATGTTGTTCACCAGAGCATTATACAAGTGAGTAGCATATGTATAATACATACGATATAAAAAATGTCCCAAATTGAAACCATATGAATCTCCCTTATTAAATTCTCTCAGAGATATTTAAGTTCTAGTACAAACTCTTTCTTGGTTATCATGGAGAAAATAAAATCTCTCTTCCCTTGGGGAAATTAAAGTCCTAGAGAAATTGGAGATCAGAAGTCTCATTGTAATTTTCTCATTCTGCCCAGTCCTAGCTAGAGACAGCCTGACTGTGCTGATGTGTTTACTTCCCTGAGCACCCCTCCCTCTCCCCCTCACCTTTCTCAGATCCTTGCCCTTCTCTCTGCCCTGGGAGGCTGGTCCCTGGGAACCGTATTATTGGCACTCCCTCACTAATTGGTTTCTTGTCCTATTCAGCCAATGAGAGCCATTAATAGGAGATTGGCAGGTTGAAAATATTTCTTCCCGCTTCCTCCCTGCTTTGGGACACATTTCTGGCAGTGACTGTGTACTTGAATAACTACAGATTTTGTCTAGTAGCCCTTTCTCCCAGTTCTAGCTCTCACTGCACTAAGATAGCACTTTTTCCTTTTTGTTTTATCTTCTTATTAGTTAAGGGTATTACCAGGTTTCTGCTGTTCCCAGGACAACAGAAACCTGGTAATATCCTTATTACCAGGGAATCTGCAACAACCCTGCTGATTCCCTTAATCCTCTTCCTTTGAACCATCAGAGTTGCATCCTGTTTCCTGCTGTGACCTTGACTTCACACTGAAATACCTGGCACCAGGCAGCCTGGGTAAAGTGGTCCCTCTCCAACAGCAGCAATCGCGAAGTCTTCCACCAGAGTGCATAGAATCATTTCTGCACCTGCACTGCTGAAATCATTCCAACTTCGAGTCTCATCTGTTCCACTTTTCCAAAGTTCCAAAGGGTAGGAGGACATATGGAAGTCATAGCACCAAGCCTAGACTCATACCATTTAGTTACAACAATAGCATTTTCTAAACAGGAGTGATGTTTCCAGACACAGTGCTATTACAGTCTCCAGCCCCACATTGCTGCTGCCAGCTGTCGACACTAACACAGAGGAAGTGCTATCTGGGGGGATTAAGGTAGACAAGAAAGCAAAAGAGAAGAGAAAATCTGCATTTCAGCTCCACTGGGATGCCAGTGGGGATCACCAATAATGCTATCCATCAAATGCCCATCTTCCCCATCCCAGGTACAGAAAAGGACTCTATTTCCTGCTCTCTTGTGGTTGGGTGGGGTCTTATTGCATAATTCAGCTAGAGAATTGTGAGTAGCAATGATGGGAAATGTGTGTCTATTTGTGGGTGAACATTTAACACCCGGTGCCTGACTCTCCAGAGCCCTCTTTCCTTCTGCTAAATGGTGGACCATTTACCAGCCAGGGCCCTTGAGTGACTTTGATGAGCAGAGCACTTAGTTTAATCCGTTATGAACATGAAGTCTGAAAGAAAAATCCTTGAGCCACCAAAACATGGAGATTGTGTATTATAAATCACACGATAAACATTTGTGATGAAAATATTTTTAACATCGTAGAAGCCCAATGAACACAGTGATCTTTACCACTTGCTTCCTTCCTAAGCCCTGCAGAAGCCCAACTTAAACTACAAAACCTGTGCCTAACGCAGGCTTCAAAACCTAGTGAAACGCATTGGGACCTCCCCACTCTCTAAAATGTTGTTCTTTGGGTCCCCCAGGGCTTGGTTGATTTTATTACCCCAAAGGCAGCACCCAAATCCCTTTCCTCCACCAGTTTTTCTGCAGCATCAGCTCCCATGAAGAAGAAAAGAAAAAATCCTGAGCAGCATTTAAGAATAAGTTTTTGAGATGAGAGAGGAGGAGTTGTGATAGCAAAAGCTCTTCTACCCAAAGATTAAAGGGCTCCTTTTAAAATTGCATTTGCTCTGGCCCAGGCGAGAGCCCTGCCCTCAATATTTGGAGTGAGGTTACCCAGCTGAGACTTATTATATGGGCAGCCACTTCCACAATCTAATGTTAATGTCCCAAAAGGTATTTCTAATGCAGGCCAAGAAAAAAATCTAAACTTATTTTAAAACCCCAAACCAATGATACACAAGAGAGCTCAACCTTCTATTACAGTGCTTGGCTCCCAAATTCTGTGAATGTACTCACTTGATCTACCCTGACTACCCAAGTGTTATAAGTAGAAGGGGAGGAGTTTAATAGCATTTGATGGTATTTCCATGGGACTCCAGAATGTCAGTCAGCCCTCCAGTTCACAGTGCCTTAGAGAAGCAAGGGAACAGGAGCTGAATTAGAAAGCCATCACTGCTTGATAATTAGCGAGGCTAGGACCACCTCCTTTTGATATTTAGTCTTTGATAAAGCGAGGTAGGAGGTCTAAGAAGATAGAGTTGCCAGCTTCCAGTGTGGCTCACAATGATTCCCACCTCATAGTATTCACACTCTCGTGTAGTCCCCTCCTACTTTGTACCAGGGTTGATCTGTGTGACCATGCAGAAGTGATGGCATGCCACTTATGGAACTAGATTACAGAAGACACAGCAGCTGCTCTCTTGGGTTCTCTCTCCCTCGTTGATCCCTGGGATCTACCTCTCGGCGCTGGGAAAAGCCAGTTGCCATGTGTTTTGAGCACTCAGGGAGCCCCTGTGGAGAGGCCCATGAAGCCCTCATCCCAACAGCCTGGGAGGAACCAAGGCCTGCCAACACCAGGTGAGTGAGCTAGGGAGCCGATCTGCTAGCCCCAGACACCTGGTGCTCGAGACAACAGGTTGACTGCAGCCCCTAGAGCCAGAATCACCATACTAAGCCACTCCTGAATTCCTGATCCTTAAAACTGTGGAAAATAATGTTTCTTTTAAGATGCAGACTTACGGAGGACTTTATTACATATCAATAGATAACTAATAAAAGGCCACTGGCTCTGTGAATCATGGAACCTCCCCAAATTTCTGGTGACCTGCATTGTACCAGAACTTGAAGCAACATTCAGCCTCTAGCTTATGCATTCTAGGGTTGAGGGCCAGGGCCGTGGGCACTATAAACAGGGCCGAGTGACCAACCCTTTCTTTTGGAGGGAGCAGAGGGGCAAGGGAATAGGGAGGAAATAGGTATAGAAACATATTTATGATGGAGACAATGGGCTTGAGATTTATTTTCACTTTCACACGTGTCTCAGTTAATTATCTGTGTAATTTGTTGTTGTTGGCTGAGCTGGGCCTGGCTCATTGTACAGGCAATGCCTCCACTTCCTTGTTCCCAAACACACCTGCCTGTGTGCACAGATACCGAATGCGAGGCTTTGCTTTGTAACTGGGGTAACTGTTTGGTTGGAGAGGAAAGCCCAGGAAGCCATGTAAACTAGGATAATGAGAGCTCTGAGTGCTGTCTATCCCAATAGTGAGTGAGAGAGGCTAGACCTGCTCCTCAGGAGAGACTGTGGTACACAGAGTGAGGCTCTGCGCCCAAGGAGAACCACTCCAGAGTTGAAGAAGAAGCTTGTCTCCCTCTTCCTGCAATAACCCAGGAACTCAATGATCTCTAGGATGGAAAACCCAGCTGCACACCCTGCATGCGTACCCAGGAGGTGATGTACCCCTCTTCCCTTGCAGACACAGACATGATCAGGCTGGATTAAGTAACCAGAAGCAGAGCAGCTGTGACCCACCTTGATTTAAATCCCCCTTTAAAATATTTGGAGTGGTTTCTGTTTTCTTAACTGGACCTTAACTAACACAGGCCCCATCACCTAGAAAATCAGAAGAGGAGGAAGATGAGGGAGAGAATAAACATGGTGTTTCCATTTTTTCACACCAATTCTGACACCAACTAGGTATCTAACAATTCAATTCAATTCAATTCAATTCAGACACTAAAAGCCAAGTGAGAGATGTATAGGGCTAGGGATGGGATGAGGGTGGCCCTGAACTTCCATGCCTTCTCCAGGTGTGCCCCCTCCCAACACGTCAATGTGTTCACCACTGGTGAGATCCCAAACTTCATCATTTAGGGCTTTTTTACAGAGGTTTCATTAGGTAGGCAATTTGGATGAAATTGTTGGCCATTGGTGATTAACCTCAATCTCCAGCCCCTCCCTTTCCCTGGAGGTTGAGGGGTGGAGCTAAAATCTTTAATCTAATTATGTGCTAAAAGCCTGTGGTTTGTGTGACAACCAGCCCCATTCTGAAGCTATCTAGTGATACCCCTCAACCATAAGTCATCTCATTAGCATACAAAAGGCAGTAAATTCCAAGGGTTTGAGAAGTTCTGTGCCAGGAACCTGAGACAGAGATCAAGTATATATATTTTTATGATACCACATGAGACGCTAGAACAGCGGTTCTCAACCTGTGGGTCGAGACCCCTTTGGCGGTCGAAGGACCCTTTCACAGGGGTCGTCTAAGACCATCCTGCATATCAGATATTTACATTACGATTCATAACAGTAGCAACATTACAGTTATGAAGTAGCAACAAAAATAATTTTATGGTTGGGTCACAACATGAGGAACTGTATTTAAAGGGCCAGAAGGTTGAGAACCACTGCTCTAGAATAAAATGACAAATAACTGGAGCAACTTTTGAATCTCACCAGGAGCATACCCTGCTGGGAGTCTCCAAAATGGGCCGCACCAGGTTACAGGCCTATGCCCCACAGATCAGCGCTCTCATCCCCTGGAGGAGAGGGAGCCCAAAACGGGAAATGTTTTCAGAAAGGAGTCACTTCAGGCTGAACTGAACACATTCAAAATTGCTTTGCACTGTCTGCTTGGGGATTGTTTCAAGCAATGTCCCAGGTTATGGTTTCCTTCGCACTAGGCCAAACTTAAGGTATAGAAAGAACGCAGGCTCTGTTACCTTGAATATTTAGTCATTTTGATGGGGGAGTTTTAAAGCACAAAGAATAAATGAGAATGTGTAACACAGGAAGCGAACGATTCTTGGCTCCAGGGAAAATCGGACTAAACATACTTTGATTTCAGTGCAATTGAATTACCTTTGCAATTTAGCAAGCAGCCAAGGAAACCTATGCTTTTCCCTTAAAAAGGCGGCTTTATTTTCCCCCACTTCATATTAATTTTTTAAAACCTTAAGTTGAAAGCTCTATTACCAACCCAAACCCGGTTATGGCTCCTCGGTACATTTGATTGTATGAAACTGATTTCATTGGGTTTCTCATGTGACTAGAGCATACATCTGGAGAACCAAGTTTGTATCGGCCTCACCCTTCCCTGGGAGTGGGACTGTCTTCATCTGAAGGTAAGGTGGGGTGCACTGAAGTGAAGGGAAATAACCGAAGCTATTTCACGTACTTTAGCAATTTTCTGCAAAACCAAATATCCTGGAAGCAAATAAAATAACGGTTCCTGAGACTTGCCCTATAGTGTTCTATTGCACACGATCTCAAAAAATAAAGTGAATCAATAAACCAGAGTTACTTTTTTATTTTCTTATGGGGGGAAATGTACAAAGCTGTGGTAATATATATACTTACAAGTCCCCAAATGTGCCTATTACAGATGGCAATGTTTTCATAAACTTGCAAATGTTGAGATAAGTCAAAAGTACTTCAATCTTGTACGATGCGTGTATAGAGACAAAGTTTTGTATGTAACTCTTTTACTTATTAAAAGCCTGTGGTTTAAAAAAATGTGGTTTGGAAGAATTTTAATTCTTGTTTGGGTATTTATTTATTTACATTTTTGCCCTCCTTCTCCCCCCCCCCCCCAATAAGTTTTGCTTTGGTTGTTTATAAAAAGGCTGGTCAGGAAATTGAAATATTGAAATGTTTTTAGGAATTAAAGAAAAAAGAGTATAGTGTAAGGTCATATACAAACTCCAAGTCAGGCAAGAGGGATGATGGTACAATTGGGTCACATGCATCTGATTCCTCATCAGAGATGTTCTATTAAACCAGTGGTTCTCAACCTTCTGGTCCTTTAAATACAGTTCCTCATGTTGTGACCCAACCATAAAATTATTTTCATTGCTACTTCATAACTGTAATGTTGCTACTGTTATGAATCATAATGTAAATATCTGATATGCAGGATGGTCTTAGGCAACCCCTGTGAAAGGGTCGTTCGACTGCCAAAGGGGTTGCGACCCACAGGTTGAGAACCACTGTAACATTGATTGGGTATTGGCGCTGAAAATTCAAGAATGTTATATTGAATAAAGAAAAAGAAACCTCAGTTTAATCAGCGGTTTGGTAACAATTTTTATTTTATAGAATTCAGTTTCCTTCTGTGTAAATTGGTAGTTATAGATAACATTTCTAAGGCCAGTAGGGCTTGTTTTTTAAAAAATTCATTAAAGGTTAGAGACTCCAGCTTCACAGTCCACCATTTAAACAGTGTCATCTCTATTAGCCATAGGCCAGGTCACTGTTCTCAAATGGGCTGCACACTGGAATCACCCGGGGAGTTTCAAATCATCTCGATGACCAGATCTCGCTCCGGGATTCAGATTTAGTTGGTCTTGGGGATTACGCACTGGGAGTGCCACAGATGGGTGGGGAGTGGGGTGGTGGTTAAATGCTCCTTTGGTGACTCTAATGTGTAGCAAAATTTGAGAATCACAGGTCTTGGTCATGCATTACAATCACCGAGGTTGTTCCTAAAGAGATACTTCAAAATAAGATATGTGCAGTGTGCATAGGAATTTGTTCATAGTTTTGTGTTTTTTTAAACTATAGTCCAGCCCTCCAACGGTCTGAGGGACAGTGAACTGGCCCCCTGTTTAAAAAGTTTGAGGACCCCTGCTCTAAAGCATAGCAAAATTTGAGAATCACAGGCCTTGGTCATGCATTACAATCACCGAGGTTGTTCCTAAAGAGACAGATATCCTGCTCCCAGGCTCAGAGATTCAGACTCAGTGAGTATTTGATGGAGCCCAGGAAGCCACTTTTTAACAAGTTCCCCAGTCTTTTGTGCAGGGGTCCTCAGGGCCACACTTTGAAGGAACACTGCTTAGGTACTTCTTGGATGATGCTCACTAATGGTTTCGATAAGTAGGATCAGCCCTAAGCGACAGCTCCTCTTATTTGGGTTCTCACTTGGGGAAATTGGGAGCGGATGAAGAATACTGTGACAAAAGGTCATTTCTCGCAATGAGTATAGATGGGGATTCATTTGAGAAAAATTAGAGATGCTGTCAAAGTAACAGGGTGAGTGTTGAAAAATCCCACCAACCACATCAAATCCCTGTGAAAACAGAGCCTCAGATTTGCACTGTTTAGACATGGCTACAGGAGGCCTTTCATGCGCCAGTGTCTGAGCCACCTGCTAGTTTTTGTTGTTTTCCTGAAGAAAAACAACCACCCACTTTTTCTGGGTTCTCACAATTTTGAACATAAGTGAAATACTCAGTGACATCCTGTGATAACTCGTAGGCCCAATGTCACAGTCATCATGATATGATAATGGACTCATCATAATAGGATACTCAACAGGCCTAGCACAGTATCATCAATCACCAGTGCCCTCCTCTGTCGTCCAGGACCCTCATGCCATCAGGGCCCTCACTGTGCTGGTAGAAAGGACCAAAGGTGTCTGCTTGGGGGCAGCAGAGGCTGTGGGAGCCCTGCCCTGACTCCTTCTGGCCTCACTTCCATCTCCCATCATTTGCTACCTGCTCCTTCTTGCTCTGTCCTCAAACATAGTAACACACACACACACACACACACACACACACACACACACACACACGTAGTCCTCAACTACTGATGGATGGGAGTTGGTATAGCTCCCTTGCCTTTTGAGTGAGATATCTCTGAGGCATGTTTCCTGTAACAGGTTCCAGAATTCCGCAATGGAATTAAGGCTTCAAGGCTCACAATGGCAGGTAACGTACCCTTTATCAGCTGCTTCCCTGCCTTGTCTCCCGTCCCCAACCCCTAACCAGTGTTTCCTGGAATCACATCGGAGATACACTACTTGTGCTCAATTCTTTATTTGGGTTCCTCCACAAATACATGCCCAGACAAAGGCATCAGGATTGCCTGCTTCTTGTAACTAATCCCCCATGTTTATAACTCAGCTACTTCTGCATATCGAAATCTTTTTTAAAAAAATGATTTTTATTTTTTAGAGAGAGGAAAGGAGAGGGAGAGAGAGAGAAACATTGATGTGAGAGCGCAACATCGACGGACTGCCTCCTGATCTCCTACCTGCCCTCCCCTTCCCCACCCTGGTCTGCATTACTTGCTGATCCTACTTTGGGCCCATGCTGTTCCATATCCCATATAGGCCTGTGTTAGATCCTGACTGTTTCAGGGCAGAAGACAGGCACAGGTGAACGTGGCTCAAAGACGTGACTATTGACACACACTCACACACATAAACTATGTAATTGCTCAGGGCTTTCACCAGCTACGTTTTCAGAGTTCTAGTTACCCATCATTTGCTACCACAAACCCCTGTGATTTGGAACACAATTTACTTCCCTTTAATACACTCTGTGAAGTGAGTGACAGCTAACAGAGATGGCGTCTCTATACTGTGGTTCTCCTTTTAGCCAAAAGGAGGACTTCCTTACTGATCACTGTCTAGAAGTCCTCCCTGCTGTGCAGGACATTAATGGACATTTGCTGGTTGAATGGTGACCTTCTGGCGGGTCCAGTCAGAGACCCAGGTGCCTGGTATCACATCATCATGTGTGGACAACCCACAGCACACACTCTGGGCTTCACGGGCATCACCCTTTTTCTAAATTCTAAGAACCTGGAAGGTGAACAACAGGGACAACCTGGCAGAGATCCAGCTATACGTTTTATTGCTGGTAGTGGAGGACTGGAGACTGTGGCTTGAATCTGAACCCCAATCAGATTTCCTAAGATTCCTCCTCCTGCAACCCTGCAGGTCCAGACCTTACCACCTAGAGGAGAGAGGGGGCCTATAGAGCAGGTACACATGCCCAGAATCACTGGGTGGAATATATGACTTGATTCTAGGAGAAAGCCCTGGCTCAGCTGACCAATTCCACCCATGGATGAGGCTGGCCAGCCTGTCTTAGGAGACCGCTGGATATAAAAGAGCGAGGGAAAACATACCACATAAGAGCATTGACACAGTGACCTTGCGCACTAGTAAGACATGGCCTGTGAATGTTCCATTGTGACCTATTGCATTGGTCGTCCTCTCCTAGGGAGCAGCGAGGAGGTGGTAGGCATCCCTTTGTCCTCATGCTCCCACGTTAGGGGTAAAGGAGGCCTCTTCTTTATTGTTCATGACTGTACTATGGCCATTCCGGCACTGATCGCAAGTCTACTAAGTGGATGGACTTATTAAATCTCTTTCAAATCTTTCCATTCCTCTTTATCTCCTGGGCCATGCCCCTGGCTCAGGCCACCATTATGCTGGGATTATCACTAGAGCCTCCTCTACAAACTTTTTAAAAAATTTTCCCTCCACATCCTTCTTTGTGCCCCAGGAGGCAGCCCTCCATAGACTATGGATCAGATTCCCATCCCACCTGTCTCTGGTTAGGTTAGGCCAGTGGTCGGCAAACTGCAGTTCTCGAGCCACATGCGGCTCTTTGGCCTCTTGAGTGTGGCTCTTCCACAAAATACCACGTGAGGGCGCGCGTGTACAGTGCGATTGAAACTTCGTGGCCCATGCGCAGAAGTCGGTATTTTGTGGAAGAGCCACACTCAAGGGGCCAAAGAGCCACATGTGGCTCTCGAGCCGCAGTTTGCCGGCCACTGGGTTAGGCCAACCTGAAGCATGGACTGAGGTCATAGAGGCTGGGCTCCCCTCCTCCCCCCACCTCCCCACCCGCAGGGCATGGTTTGGGCAGTGGCTGCACTCTCCACAGCCACAGCGTCTGTTAAGTGGCTCCTCTCCCATGGCTCCAGCTTCCTCCCCTTGACCCTACGGCTTATGTGCTAAAGCTTCCACCTTTGCTAGTCCCTGAGCGACGCATCATCCTCTCAGGGTTGCCTTAATCTCTGTAAAGGAAACACTCTATAAATAGTCCTTCACTAAACTTTCTCCAGTAAAACCCTCGGAGCGTGCCTGTCTTTCCCGTGGGAACCCTGACACACCCTCAGGTACGCTCCCTGCAGTAGGCCCCTGCAGCCCATTCTGCACACAGCAGCAGAGTGACTCTTCCTAAATACAAGTCTGCTCTTGCTCTTGCTCCCCTGGTTAACACATTCCAATGTGACTGACTGCCCTCAGGCTACAGTCCAAGCTCCTCTGAGGCCCTGCATGGTCTGTTCATTCTCACATTTCCCCCTTGTCATTCTCTCTGTTGCTCTTAAGTCTAGCCACACCGAACTTCATAGCTGCTCAAAACCTCCTTCACTTGGTTATGCGGACTGCTTTCTGCCTGAAACACACCCTTTTCCTCCTCTATCTTCCACCTCCAACCCCCAAATCCCAATCCTTTATCTGGATAGATCCTATTTGTACCTCAGGTCTCAGCTTGAATGGCATCTCTTCTCTCAATGGCAGTCTGGATTAGGGACACCACCTTTCATGGCACCCATTAATCTGCCTACATGTCCCAGCAAATCATGATTCCCTGCCTGCCAGTCCCAGGAACAAGGCCTGGCAAAGGGTAGAAACCAAGGAGCAGGATGGTCAATAGGTCCGTAACTACTCTATTTGTTCATTGTTCTTGATTTATGCAGAAATTATCATCTCCTGCTTGGCCTTTAAATGCGGTATTTCACTGAGGACCTTATAGGAAAAGGAATATGAGACATAAACTCTCAGGCTAATTGGGATTCTATTTTTAAAAAAGAAGAACTATCTATTGGTTTCAGGTCACCACCCTGCTTTCAGGATTTAATGTGGGTGGATGCTGCACAACCATATTTTAACTCAACCCCTGGGTGACTGAGAATCCCTCCACACAGGTAGCACTCTTTTCACAAATTAGTGATAACAGGACCACTTACATTATCATGTTTTTTAAAAATCTCCGTTGCATAGATTTGGATTATGGATTAGTGATAATCCTGGTTCATAAAGCATTCATCGTCAATCCATGAATAACCTGTCATTTATTTTACTCCTTTTGATAATTATATAATAGTCTCCACCTCCCAAAATATTAAGATCTTGATAATCTCCTACATCTAACAACACATTTTCATCCAGTCCATGCCCCCGTTCTTCCTGCCAAAGGTGTCCACCATCCTGAATCCTGTTTTGGCAGGAAAGTGACACATGTCACTTCCACTCATAACTCACTGGCCAAAACTAGACCCATGGCACCACCACCCACAAGGGGCCAGGTTGTACATTTTCAAAAACAAGAGAAGAACCAGATATATTTGAAAAAGGGTTTGAATATTCAGTTTCTGGAGGTAATGCCAAATACTTATAATCCAGCAACTTCCTCCTACATGTGTGTGTGTGTGTGTATATATATATATACTTTTGAACACTGTGGTATTTCTTAAAGTTGTCTTACAAACTGATTGCACCAATTTATACTTCTACCTGCAAAGTATGAGAAATCTTGTGGATACATAGATTTTTCAACCTTTAGTACTGTCAGACTTTAAAAAATTTTGCCAATTGAATGTGTATAAAATAGTTATCTCATTGGATCTTGATTTGCATTTTATGATCACAAAATGTTGAGCATCTCTTCATATTTCATTAGTTATATGTTTCACCTTCTGAGATATACCCATTTATGTCTTTTGCCTATTTGCTGGTTTTTTTTTTTACTTGTAGGACTTCTTTCTATATTCTGAATACTAATTTTTTTTTGTAATTAGTGTATATTGCAGAAATTTCTCAGTTTGTAACTTGTCTTTTTATTTTCTTTATGGATAAACAAAAGTTCTTAATATTTAAATAGTCAGGTTTATCAATTTTCTTTTATGGTTAATGCTTTTTGTTTCTTAAATTTTTCCCAACTCCAAGTTTCAAAAAATAAAACGTTTAACTTGATATATATATATATATATATATATATATATATATATATATATATGCCTAAAATGCAAATTGTCTCCACGGGAGTTCGACCAGGAGACCGATCTCTCGCTATGACATGTGCTGACCACCAGGGGGAGGCATGGAACGAAGGAAGGCCCCAGCCGGCAGCCAGAAGGAAGGCCCTGTCCAGCAGCCGGAAGGCCCTGATCGGCCCTGATAGCTGGCAGGCCTAGAGACCCTACCTGTGCATAAATTTCATGCACCGGGCCTCTAGTTAGTGGATTCTTTAATTCAAGTGAAGTTATTTTATGTGTGTGTGTGTGTGTGAGAGAGAGAGAGAGAGAGAGAGAGAGGGAGAGAGAGAGAGAGAGAGAGAGAGAGAGAGACGAAGAGAGAGAGAGAGAGAGAGAGAGAGAGAGAGAGAGAGAGAGAGAAAGAGATGTGTAAGGATAAGGTCCAATTTTACTTTACTCCATATGGTTAAAATTGTCCAGCTATATTTGTTGAAAAATTCTTTCTTCACCCATCACATGTCATCCCACTGTCATGGTTTTTCAGGGGTTCCCTGTTCTATTCCATTTGTCAATTTGTCTTTTCTGTCAATACCACCCAGTTTAAATTAATATAGCATCATATTTAGTAAATACATTTGATACTGAAGACTTCCTGCCTCATACTCTGTTTCTTAGAGAGGTATTTTTTTTTATAGAGGTCTTACCTATTTTTGTTAGATTTATTCTTAAATTCTTTATAATCTCTGATAGTGTTGTAAATGGTGTCTTCTTTTTAACTACATTTTCTGTTTGCTTGCTGCTGGTAAACAGACATACAATTAAATTGGATATACTCTTCTTATACCCAGACTTCTCCATACATATAATAAATTCAAAGGAATCTACAGACAAGTTTTCTTTATAGACAATGACAGTTTTATGCCCCCCTTTCCAATCTTTATGACTGTATTTTTCTTGTCTTATTACTTTGGTTAGGACCTTCAAATACAACATTGAATAAACTAGTTATAGTAAAAATTCTTGTTTATTTCCTTATTTTAAAATGAATGCTTTTAATATTTTCCACTTGAAATTTTTATCAAAAATGGTGTAGAATATTATTACATGCTTTATTGTGACATTTTCAGATGACAATTGTCATAAAGAGTCTGAGATTTTACTCTCCTTGCAAGCCAGTAAGTAGCCTGTTTTATAGATGCAGGCAGAAGGCTTAGGACTCTTGTTTAAGAGATAAAGGACTTGACTTATGGTGCAGCAGGCAGCAGGATATTCATGTTCATGTCAGTTCCCCTCAAGCCCTATGTAAGCAACACAGGGCAGCCCAGGTGGATGCTGCACATATAGATTTATATCACAGCTGAGAAAATCTAAATCTTTAAAAATAGGCTACAAGAAAATCTGTCCAAGATTTTCCCTGAAGCAAGATATTATTTTTATTATAGTGGGTAATAAAAAACAACAACAAAAAACCAACAACAACAAAAAACCTGCCATCTGCTTCAGAAAGAGACAATATAACTTTCAAGGCTATTCTCTATTAATCTTTGAAAGGTTAATCTCAACAAAGGTCATGTGCACTCTGCTCACAAGAAGTGCAGAAACATAAAAGATCCATGGAGAATTGTCTTAATATTTGTGGGTTTTTTTTGTTAATCTGCTGATGTGGTAGATTATATCTATCAGTTTTCTAATATTAAACCATCTTTGTATATACCCAGCTTGAATATGGTATATTATTTTTTAATACACTGTTGGATTTAATATACTAATATTTTATTTAGTATTTTTTCACCTATATTTACAAAGGTAATGTGCTTGTAATTTTATTTTTTTCATAATGCTTTCAAGGTTTGGCATAAATGCTGGCCTCTTAGATTGAGTTTGAGAACACTACCTCTTTTTCTATTGCCTTTATTATTTTTTATTAAAATTTTTTTAATGTTGACATTGCAGGTGTCCTGTCCCCCCCCCTCCCATTTCCCCCCATTTGCTCATTTCCACCCACCCCACCTCCACCTCCCTTGGCCTTCACCAAACTGTTGTCTGCATCCATGGAGTATGCATATACATTCTTTAGCTAATCCCTTCACCTTCTTTATACAGTCACCCCCACATCTCCCCTCTCAGGCACCAGCCAGTCTGTTCCCTGTAGCCATTGCCCTTAATTAAAATAGAATAATCTGATTTTGTAATCTGTCTAGGCCTGGTAATTTCTTTGGAAAAAGATTTTCAACTACTGTTTCAATTTCTATTATATGTTTGTTTGTTTCAATTTTTTAAAATTTATTCTTTATTGTTGAAACTATTACAGATATTCTCCTCTTTCTCCTATTGACCCCCTCCACTCTGTTACCACCCCCTCCCCAGGTCTTAATCACACTATTGTCTGTCCATGTGTTATGCATATGTGCATATAAATTCTTTGGTTAATCTCTTCCCCTTACCCACCCGCCTTTTCAATTTTTATTTCTTCTTGGTTCAGCTCTGATCAGTTGTCTGCTTTTAAAAATTTATTCATTTTGTCTAAGTTTTCAAAATTGTTGGTGTAAAGTTGATGGTATTTTTTTATTATCTTTTGAATATCTACTTTATATATAGCTATGCCCCTATTTTATGTACATTATTTGAGTGTTTCCTTCTCTCTCTCTCTCTCTCTCTCTCTCTCTCTCATTCATATCTCACATTGGCTTTGTTGGCCTCTCTATTAAAAATCTGTTTTCTATTTTATTCATTTATCTTCTTATTTAAATTATATATCTACTAGAGGACCAGTGCATGAAATTCGTGCACCTGGGGGGGGGGGGGGTGTCCCTCAGCCCAGCCTGCGCCCTCTCGCAGTCTGGGGAGGATCAGGCCTAAGCTGGCAGTCAGACATCCCTCTTGCAGTCTGGGGCCCTCGCAGTCAGGGACCACTTGCTCCTTGTTTAACTTATTTCAATAATTGAGAAAGACATATTGAAATGTTCCACCATGGTATTTTATTAATCAGCTTCTTTCTGTAGTTTTATTAATTTTTGCTTCCATATTATAAAGCTATTTTTTAAATTTATGAAAATTAAAAATTACTATATGTGCTTGAACTTATTATTTTAAGGTTAAATATTACCTTTTGTATCCCCAATTATACATTTTGTCTTATTCTATTTTATCTGCTCTTAATATAGCTATGCCAGTTTTCTTTTGCAACAAATTTGCCTGATATATTTCTTCATTCTTTTAAAGTTTATCTTTATGCATTGTTTCTCTTGTAAATAGCTTGTATCTGGATTCTGCTATTGTTTAATCCTTTTGTCAATATTTCTCTTAGCTGGTGAATTTTGTACATTTAATAATTAGCATTAATTCTGACTTATACCACCTTAAATTGTTTTTTTAAAATTTATTCCACTTATTTGTATATGTCTCTACATCTTCTTCTTATGTAATTAATACCTATGTCTTCTTCTAACATGACACGGATTTTAGCATGATTTTACGACCTCTGTTCCTCCCCCTGCCCACACAACTTCTCTTTTAATAGCATACAGATTCTTAATTCTGGGTTATTCCAAATATTTTTCCTATTTCTTTGTAAAGCTACTGTCATCTTAAGGAACAGCTAAGACCTAAGACATGTGATCATTTTTGTTTTATTTCTCTTCTGCAACAGCTCCTAGATTAATCTCCTCGCTTTGTCCAAAACTGTTTCAACATAAGCTGTTGAATGGCAAGCTCTCAGCCTTTGAATGCCTGAGAATATTTAAATCATGTGTTAGTTTGACTGGATAGGCATTTCTAGGATGTAACTTATTTTCCATAAATACTTTGACATCAAATTTTTCAACAGAAACATTAAATGCAAGAAGACAACGAGTCTCTTTGTATAAACTGTAGAATTTTCTATTGTTTTTAAAATCTTAGATTTTATTATACTGTGTCTGGGTATGAGTTTTTTCTTCTCCCTTCTCTTTGGCACTTTATGGGCCCTTCTGATCTGAGAGGTCTTATTTGATTAATTCTGAGAAGTTGATCTCTACCAGTTTTTCAAACATTTCCCCACAGTCTTTTTTATTGAGCTCTTTTTGTGTAATGTTTTCACTTCTATTTCTATCCTTCATGCCGGGGTTCTTGTCCCAGCATCAGGAAGACTTCAGGAATCTAGAAAAGACTGTGTGTAGATGACATAGGAATCCAGAGACTAATAAAGAGTCCAGAGACAAAATATAATTTTGAAAGGCATTGGGGGTCAGAGGAGCTTAGCTAGAGGAGCTAAGATCCAAGATCTTAAATCTAAGGTCTTAGGTTCTCTCTGTCCCCAGGACCCCATGCTTTTTATTAACACAACTTGTCCTGCGGAGAGGCAGAGATATACACTTCAAAGGGTCAGGGTTTGTACAGAGTCCATTGTCAGAATGGGGGAATTAGCCTACGACTGTTCAGGTGTTTGGCCAGTAGAAGGCAATAACATGTAGATCAAGATGCCTTTTAGCTGTCTGGCAGGCACAATCAATAATCCCTTTTCAGGTTTGGGGAAATGCCTTTAGCCATTCCCAGCAGGTGACTACATGTGTGACTCAACCCTGTTGAGTCCCCAAGTCTCATCAACCTTTTGATGAAACTCTTGAAATTATGATATGCTGGAATTGGTCGCCGGCACCTTCATATATTATAAACATTTTTTTTCTTCTCATGTTTCTTTAATCTAATCTTCCAATTTGCTAAATAATTCCTCATCTCTATCCATAACACTCTTTATTTCGCCTGTTGTGTTTCTTATATAATCTTTATTATTTATTATCCTATATAATAAAAGCCCAGCGACCAAATGGTGGAACCACCAGAAGGACTGGTTGACCAGTCGCTATGACGTGCACTGACCACCAGGGAGAAGCTCCTGCATTGAGTGTCTGCCCCCTGGTGGTCAGTGCACTAACACAGTGGGAGTAGGATGAGCGGCTACTCCCCCTGCGGACCCCTGGAACCCGGGCTGTGATTGTTGCCTCCTCTCCCCAGGCTCCTCCTCCTCGCTCCCTGCTGCCTCCTCCAGATGCTGGCAGGCTACACAGTGCCACCACTGCTGGGCTTACAGAGCTGACCCTGGAGGCTGGGAGGCAAGTTCATGGCTGCCACGGGACTAAGGCCTACTCTGCCACCTCTCAGTGCTATTGTCCCTAGGCTGGCCCGGACCAGGTCCCCTGGAGAGCCAAGTGCTCCAGCTCTATGGAAGATGGCGGACCAAGGAGCAGCCGCTCAGCTGATCAGCATGAGCGGTGCTCCCACAGCGTGCTGATCCCCGCAGGCCACGCCCCCCACCAGTGCATGAATCCCGTGCACTGGGCCTCTAGTATTTTTCATAAATAATATTGTTATTTGTTCTTTTTGGTAATTTCTTGTTCTTGTTTCTAACTGAAATATCTTAATTTTTTTGGCATGTTTATTAGGATAATTTTAAATTCTTGGTTTACCTTTTCTAATAGTTCTGCTTTTTGGATAGAACTTGTAATGCCTTGTGTATATATGTTTTAATAGTTGACTTACTAAACTTCTTATTTCCACCTATGAGCTTATTTTCCCCAGGGGTTTTTTATCCCTAATGTCAGTCAGTGCTTATGGGAAAGGCCCAACCCCAGTCCAGGTTGCCCCAAAGCACTAAGGGATTTCGAGGGGATTCCTCTCACCTGGAGAGCTGCAGGCACCAGAGAACCCCAGTCAGCCTTCACCCTTGCTCTTCAGAGAAAAGCTGAGAATGAGGGAATACTCGACTATAATTCCCCAATCCTGGGACCCAGGACAGTGAGGTTTGCCAGAAGGCAAGTGCCTGAGGCCAGTTGATCTCCTGTTTTCCCACAGCTTCTCCCCAAGGAGGCTCCTATGGCCCTGGTTAGAATCCTGGAGACAGAATCCTGGAGACAGGCACATCCCGCTGGGGCAGATATTCTTTGCTCCATGGCAATGGCAGGAAAATGCAAGGAAGGGCAGGATTGTAAATTTGTTTCCCATTTGCGCTCTCCCATTTCCTCATAACATTCTCACTCTCATTTCCCCCCCATTCTCTCGCCCATCCATCCCCCACTCTATCTCTTATAAAAGTTCTACCTTCCACCCTGTGGGTTTCCTCACTTTTCTCTTTGTTCAGGTTTCCTGCTTTAGTTCTTGCTAGTTTTGACCTTGGAGAAAGGAGTGGCATTTATTGGCTAGTTCAGCACCTTGGTGGGCTGTGGTGGCTTCTCTTCATTCAGCACAGCCCTCTGTGAGAGGCTCAGGTATTGCTCACCCACCTACAGATGGGAAAGTCAAGGCTTGCAGGGTCCAGTGTCCAGCCCAAAGGTCAGAGGACCTCCATGCTCAAACCATACCATTTTAGGCTGGGCCAGTCTTCTCTGACATTCCACCTGCAAAGGTCTTGAGCACCTCCTTCCTAGGAGTGACATTTAACCACCCTCTTTGCTATTTACTAGGGACATTGACAAAGTGTAAGATGTCAGTGTCATCACACTGCACCACTGTGGTAGTGGGCTCCCTTGCTAAGTAGTTTCTTGAAAGCAAAGGAATTCCCTTATTTTTTTAAAAAAAATATTTTTTTATTAATTTAATTTAAGAAAAGAGAGAGAGAAAGAAAGAGAGAGAGAAACATCAATGATGAGAGAGAATCATTGATCAGCTGCCTCCTGCAGGCCCCACACTAGGGATTGAGTCTGCAACCCGGACATATGCCCTGACCAGGAGTCGAACTGTGACCTCCTGGTTCACAGGTCGAAGTTCAACCACTGAGCCACTCTGGCCAGAATCTCTTCTTCCTCTCTGTTCCCAGGACCTAGAACGGTAGCATTTTGTAAGTTTGTTCATAGAATGTTTCCTTGGGCAGCCTGTAGGATGCATCTCTTTTGCAAAATTCCTTGCCTCCTTCCATCGGGCCTAGGGTTGGTGACAGCTCCCCTGGGGTACCCAGCGCAGCACACTGTCCTTTGTGAGGCCTCACTTTGCAAAGAGCCTCCTTACAAATAAACCTTCCTCTAACTCTAATATGAGTGAGCCCTATTTCAGACGGAACCTTGACTGATTTTCATAATTTTGTAAAGTATATGTATAAAATATAGATTATTTATATAATGTCATTATAAACATGCTTATCTCTATATATAAATGTCTAAGCAACCGGATGACCGGACGATAGCTGTGATGTGCACTGACCACCAGGGGGCAGATGCTCAATGTAAGAGCTGCCCCCTGGTGGTCAGTGCACTCCCACTGCCAGTGGGTGCCAGAACCCAGGCTCACTGCTGGCGAGCGCAGCTGCAGTGGCACAAGCCTCTCCGGAGGACAATCCCCCTGCGTGCCCCTCCTCCATCTGGACCTGGACCAGTATTGGGACTGGCATCCAGTCAGACTGGGCGTGAGCCCGAGGCTACTTCTCTGGCGCCACGTGAGGAGCGAGGCTGCGATGATGAGTGGCTGCACAGTCATGGGCACACCGATATCGCCCTAGGATGGGCATGCGAAGACCACAGCAAAGTGGCAGCGAGCCTACTGAGCGGCAGCAGTGGCAGGCCCAGGCTCGGGCTCCTCCCCGGCTGCCGCTGCTTGGCGCACTACTTCATGCTGTGTGGGATCAACAAGGACAGCAGGCTGGAGCCCGACGAGCTGACGGGTAAGGCTGAGCTGCCGCGGTGCATAGGTCCACTGATCCCTGCAGGCCAGGCTGAGGGACCCTACTGGTGCACTAATCTGTGCACCAGGCCTCGAGCATATTTATAAATGCAGTTATAAATATACTTGGTTTACTATTGTATTACTGTATTAATAAAATATTTCTTCTGAAATACAATGTATTGGGGGCCTGCGTTCAGAAAGGTTCAGCAAGGAAATAAAAGACAGAAGATGAAGAACCATTTGGCCTTTAGGGGTGCTAACCCCCCCAAGGGACAAGCAGCCCTGTTTCTTAGGTGGTGAGCAGCAGTCTGAACATCTTGCTCCAGCACCCACTGCGCTCAAGACTGAGCTGTATGCAGCATCTGGGCTTGAGGGAGGCCCTGGCACCTGCTGGGATCTGGCCCAACTCATGGCCAGGCTTTGTGTGGCAAGGGAGCTGAGGCCACAGGCTCCAAGCGCCCAGTCACCTGGGGTGTGTGGGGGCGAGGAGAGGTCAGCTCTGACCGTCATGGGCTGTGGAGCCCCAGCCAGGTGTCTTCCTTCCCTCTGAGGTCTCACCTGCAGAGGACCCTCAGCCACCCAAATGGTGCCAACATCCTTTTAAAATATTTAAACTTCATTTGCTGGAGCAGCAGGAGAGATGCAATTAGGTTTTTCAATAAAAGATACTTCTGAGAAGAGCTGGTTCTTTCTGTGTTTAGGGACACTCACTCGCCCCTCCATTTCCCACCACAGGGCAGCACCTTCATTCCCCAGGCTGGGCCTACAGCTGCCTTGGCGTGTGGGATGCGCTGAGGACATGCTGCAAAGCCTGATGGGAAAGGGGCTTGAGAAGGGGAGGGCCATGTGCTAGAGATGAAGGAGTAGAGAAAGGTGCTGCCTGTGCAGGGCAGAGGCTGAGACTTGGAAAAATGGGCTCTTGTTTTGGGGCTGATCGTATAAACTGGAAAAACACCAGCAATAGTTATTAGTCTTTTAAAGTTTACAAAATGCTCTCATATTTGATGTTTATTGAATCCTCAACAGACCTCTGAGGTCAGATTATAATTCAAATGAGCTTAGAGTTTTGAGAGAATTTCCCCCAAAGTCTCAGAGCTGACCCTTCAGTCCAAGTCTGCTGACACTCCTCTCTAGACCATGACAGGGACCCTCTTGTCCTCCCGACTCACCTCTTACTCCAGCCCCTGCAGCCATGCTCTGCCCGAGCTTTCTCCCACTCCTGACTCCAGCATGCACAGCTGGAACCATGGGAGCCTCACGCAGCGTCCAAAGGAACAACTGTTGATCAACAGAGGAAGGGAGCCAGGACATAAATGTCCCTCTATTCTGTTCCTTGGATGCCAATTAGGGGGCTTCTACAGCTCCCTAGACTCCCGGTGAGAACACACCTCCATTGCCCATAGCAGAGACCAGCTTGATAGATGGCACATGCTTGTTTTGGCATCTCCTTCATTCCTGTTTCACTTCATCTCTTTCCTCTCTTGATTTCTGTGAATCACTTCTCAAACCAAGTTGCCTGCTCAAAAGCCCTTGCTGTAGGTTTTCATGTGTGTCTTTCAAGCAAAGACCATCACGATTCCTTCTTCCACCAGTCCCGGTGGCGGGGATGGGAGAAGGGCAGATACAGATGGTTTGTTAATTACTGCTGTATATTTCTGTGGGCTACTGTAACATTTACCACGAACTTGGTGGCTTAAAACAAATTTATTCTCTAAGTCCAAAACCAAGGCGTCACCAGGGCTACACTCCCTCTGAAGGCTCTGGGGGAGTCCTTCCTTGCCTCTTGGAGCTCCTGATGGGTCCAGTTGTCCTTGGATTGTGGCTCTGTCTTCACATGACTTACTTCTCTGTGTGTCATCTCTCCCCGTTCTTTTTCTCATAAGGACATATGTCACTGGAATTCGGGCCCCTCCTGAATCCAGGATGATCTCGTCTAAAGATCCTTAATTACATCTGCGAAGACCGAGTTCAAATAAGTTCACATTCACAGGTTCTGGGGTAGACTTTGACATATCTTTGTGGGGGCTACTATTCAACCTACTATACAACCCCTTTTGCACACAGTATGGAGACACACAGGCACCTTAAGCAGAGACTCTCAGGATCTGAAAACCTGGAATAGATGGCAGGTGAAGAAAACGTGTGAGCCCCGAGGAAGTCCCAGAGGAAGGAGAGCCAGTGTGCGGATGTGGCCAAAATCAGAGACTGAGGAGAAGCTGGATGTGAACAGTGTGTGGGCAGCTCACCTGAATCCTGAGGCCAGGTCCTGCAGGTGGGATCAGGGCTCCAATAAGATGGCCCATAAAGCAAGTTTCAAGGGTAAGTAGATCTCAGGTAGGTTACTGTGCGCCTTCATGGAAGATGGGATGCACAGGCTAGGGCTGCACAGCTGTGGGTGGGTACAGACTGGACCAGCCCAAAAGAAAGTACAAAGGCACCTCTTCTGGACTAAATGCTGGCCGTGTATTATGAGATGGAAATACAAGGTTCCTGGGTTTGGTTCAGAGAGAAAGAAAGAGTACAAGATTGAGGGCATGGGTGGAAAGACAAGAAATGGAGGAAGAACAGGCTATGAGCATCAGGCGTCTAGGCACTGGGCATCATGGTGGATGTCACCCCAAGTCTAATTCAAAATGCATAACAAAACAACTAGGTGTTTTTAAAGCAATAAACACTGATTATAGGCACATATTCTGCTACAGACGCTATATAACTCACAAAGCATAAATGCTGCCTATAATCAAACCAGCCAAAAAGTCACTGTTATATTTTATGTCCGCAAAAATGAGATTGCACTCTATAAAGCTTTAATTCATCACATTTTGTATTTTCACATCAAAGCACATTTTGACATTCCTCCATGGCTGCGGTACATTCTAGAGTATAGAGCTGCCATAATTTAATCACATTGCTGAGCATTTACATTGTATTTCTAGTTTTGCTATTATAAGCACTGCAGTGACTGCTTTTATTCACTTGTCTAATGACATAAGAAATTCTCTGAGTGAAATTGGCTAAGGAGGCATGTGAAGTTTTTTTTCCCTTCAAGCCTAATTTTCTTTTATTGGGGTAAAATTTACACACAATTCCCAAGTGTCCAACCCAATAACATTTGACAAACGTTTATCATCTGCTCAAAACAGAAATCATTTTCATCACCTAAGAAAGTTCCTTCATGCCCCCTTTCAGCAGTCGGTCCCTATCCCAACCTTTTATAGGCAGCCCTGTTCTGACTTCTTTTACCATCGATTAGTCTTGCCTGTCCTTGAGCTTCCTAAATATGAAACCATACAGCTTTTCTCTTTTGTGTCTGGCTTCTTTCACCAAACTTATTGTTTTTCAGATTCATCCATATTGTCACATGGATACACTGTCCATTTTTCTTTATTTTATGCGTTATGTGAACTTATATATTTATTATTTGTATTATGTATTGTTTTTATTCCATTGTAAGAAAAATACCACCATTTGTCTTCTCCTATTGATTTTATATTATCAATTATAAATATCTCCTATGATTTTATATTATTACTAGTGGCCCGGGGCCCGGTGCACGAAATTCGTGCACGGGTTAGGGGGTGTTCCTCAGCCCGGCCTGCACCCTCTCCAATCTGGGACCCCTCAAAGGATGTCCTACTCCTGGTTTACAGGGAGGGTACAGAAAGATGTTGAAGACCCGAATTGTCAGAGTCCAAAGGAGTCCCACACCATTGCCCCTGAAAATAAGCTGGAAATGATCTAACACCCGAGAGGATGGTGATTTGCTCATGATCACGCAGTTCTCTAGCGTCTCTGAGAGTCTTTAAGCTAGAGATTGCTCATGAAAACTTCCTTCAGAGAAAGAAAGGAAGGGAGTGGGGGGGAGCGCTGAGAATACTGTATGCAAGGGCTCAGTGTCTGGATAATAGAATTTCCTCTGCCTGGTAATTTAACAACTTCAGTACTCCAGGGGGCAGTCACTCTGAAGGAGGCCCGTTAATTACCGCCAGGCCAGAGAAAAATTTCCCCAAGACCCCCATATTCTAGGCTGCATTTCATACCAATTAAAGTCTAATCCAGTGTGACTCTTTCCCAGAAAATTAACATTATGGAATTTGATGAACTGATGCTTTTAATAGACTGTGGCATTTTGGTGGACTTAGTCACAGCTGTAACACCTCTCTTGCTCCTCAGGGAGGTCAACGAGACTATATCCCTGGGATTTGGGCTATTGGCAGAGGGTGGCCGAGAGCAGTGGGGGTGAGGGGGAAAGTGGGAGATTCAGTTAGGAAAAGCACTCTCAGTGAGTTCATTCATTTTTTTGACCAACTCTATTTATGGTCAGAGGCAACTGACAAGGAATCATAGTGTTGTAGGATTTCATTCAATCATTTGAGTTCTTATATTTATGTCAGGCACTGGGAAGAGAAAGATAAATTTGAGTATTTCAACCCTCCAGGAGCTAGGAGTCCGTAGGGAAAAAGCTCCGACACCTGCCTCCACATCACATTCACACCCAAGATTATGTCTCCTGGCTTCACAGTTGTTCTTAGGAACTAAAGCTTTATATCTGGGATGTTCTGGTGAACCTATCACTCCAAGGATCACCTGTACCTTAACCTATAACCTGCCCATAAAACCCAGAGAGAAATCCTGGACGAGTGAAGACGAAGAAGGGAACACATGGACACAAAGACAACCAGGAAATGTGGGGAGCCACATGCTATTTCAGAAATGACTTAGGTGATGCCCTAATTAGTATGATTTGACTCTCTTTCCTATGTCTTCTGTCTTCATCCAAGGTTCCTGGTTCACAGTCCCCAAAACCTTTGGAATTTTCTCAGTGCAGGGAGTGACAAAGGTGCCTTTTCTTAGGTGACATTTGTAAAGCACCTTATGATGGGGGCTGGATGCCAGTGATTAGAGGGTTGGAACTTTCAGTCTCTCTACCCTCCCCACTTCCGCCCTCCAACACACACACAACCTCTGGGAAGGAGACTTGAAGTTGAATCAATGGCCAATGATTCAATCAATCAACTGTAATGAAGCCTCCATATAAACCCCAAAGGACTGGGTTCAGAGAGCTTTTCAGTTGGCAAACACATGGAGATTCAGGGCGAATGGTGCACCTGGCGAGGGCATGGGAGCCCTGCACTTCTTCCCCGTACCTTGCCCAATGCCTCTCTTCCATCTGAATGTTCCTGAGCTACATCCTTTTATAATAAACTGGTGACCTAGTAAGTAAAATATTTGACTTCTGTTGGCTGCTGGAGCAAATTAAGCAAATCCAAGGGTCATGAGAACCTCCTATTTATAGCCAGTCAGAAATACGGGTGACCACCTGGGCTTGTGGTCGGCATTCTGAGCTGGAGGGGGGTGTTGGAACCTCCAATTTGCAGCTGGTTGGTCAGAAGCACAGGTCACAACCTGGGCTTGTCTGGCACCGAAGTGGAGGGTGGGCTTGTGGAAATAAGCCCTTTCTCTGTGGAATCTGATTCTATCTCCGGTAGATAGTGTCAGAATGGAGTTGAATTCTTGGACACCAGCTGGTGTCTGGAGCATTGTTTGTGGGTGTGGGGAACTCCCTCCCCACAGTGAAACGGGTGATCAGAACACAAAAGACTCCCACTTACCAACAACAAAAAGTTTTGATGATAAAAATGCTACTTTAGAAAATCTAAGGGAAGCACTCTTTTCTTGCCCTGTGATTTCTAAATGGAATTTTAACAAAGTATTTGTGGTACACCTGTTCTACTAGTGCTGTGGGCTGAAGGAGGGAAAAAGAAGCAAGGGGTGGTTAAAAGAATCACCATCTCTTTAGTCTGGAGGATAGTCACAAAATCTAGACTATCTGACAGCCTTAATTTCAGATGAGGTCCTGCCTACAAATTATTTCAGGGCCCCTCTAAGTATGATCAGAGATCATCAGGAGATTAGGTTTGATGATAAGATTGGGAATTCTAGCTCCCAGAATTAAAATCATTTAAACATTGGCCCCTGTTTTCTGGACCTAAATCAGAGATCCAGGGTCTAAAGTATTATGTTTTCTCCTGCTACAACTTTAATCCATTCCTTCCTGTTGTAAACCTGATTCAGGCAAAAAAATTTAAAATAAAATAAAATAGCCATCAACACTACCTACCTCAAGATCATGGTGAAGATCTCTACCTAGCTGTCCCTCATTAAGGATGTTGCTAGGTAGAGATCTTCACCAGGATCTTGGTTGAGGGTTCTAAATAAGTCCTTAGAGGGATTCAATCAGCTCAGGAACCTAGTAGCTAATCTTAAAAGATCTTGGAGGAAAATACTAGAAACTCCTCATCCTTGCCAACAGAAAAATCAGGGGTTTGAGTGCCCTGGACCTTCTCAGGCTAAGCTCTTTATCTTTGATGTAGCAGGTGCTAACATGGACACACATGATAGGTTGGACAAAAACAAAAACAAAAATCCCATAAAATAAATGACCATAAGTATCCTTTATTCCCTAACCCTCACCTTGGGTATAAGCACCATCAGAAGAGAGTTTTGCCTTAAATTGTCTTGTGCAGTTGTTCAAATGTGGGTACCCACACTAAATACCTCATTCCTTGAATTCATGCAGACCTTTACATGTTCCTTTATACAGAGAATCTCTTTCCTCTTCCTCTACTTCTTTCCTTGGCCAACTGCTACTCATTCTTTAAGTCTTAAGTCTTCCAGAATTCTGAGAAGTCTGATACCTTCCAACATTTTGGAAGCTTCTGTAGCAGGAAATGTCTAGCAGATAATACCACTAATCACTGATATTCTTAAGGGGGAAAGGGGACTGTATTTCCAATCCCACTTAAAGCTAAGTATGATCATGTGACATGATTTGACCTATAAAATGTGATTCGTATTACTTCTGGGTACAAGCATTTAAGTTCCCATGATTGACTCATCACCTCCATAGTAGTGGAAGCGAATGTTGATGTGGAGATGCAATGTCACATGGGAAGGAGCTACTCTGGAGAGTCACTGAGCCCCAAAGTAGATTTTTCATGAGTTTAAAAAAAACACCACACACATAAAAACTTTTTGCTGTTTCAAAAACCTGAGATTTTGGAGATGTTTCTTACTATAGCATACTCAAGCATATTCTGCCAAATACATAGCATCAGACTCTAAATATTCTAATTAGATATCAACAACTCAATGTCTTAATTCCTGTGTCTTTACCTTGAATTGTCCATGTATGTTCTTATCTTATTTCCCAAAGCACTAGTACCAAGACTATTTAAAAGTCATTTCAGACAGACCTGAAATCTTTCACTTAATACATTAAAATGTTAACTGTTGCTCACATAAAGTGCAGTGTAAATTCAGTCACATCTCTAAACCTTGCTATGCCATCTGAAATTCTTGACCTTCAAGATTACCTCGGCAGGAGAAGAGGTCAGAGGAAGGAGAGCCTATCAACTACCTCTCCCTAGAAGTAATACATTATGGCCACTCATATTCCATTGGGCAGAAATAGTCCTCACCTAATTGCAAGGGAGGCTGGGGATGTTGGGGAGCACATGGTTGGGGATGTTGGGGAGCACATGGAGTACTTGGTGGAAACTAGCTGTCTCTAACTTACCTATTATCTATCTTTTGCTGAGAAGGTAAGTATGCATGATGAGGGATTATATTCTTGCAAATCTGGAAGCAAAATGAAGATCCTTCTTGAGATCCTCAGCCAGCACCATCCTAGGAAGTTCCTCACTGGACATCTCTCCCTGGCAGCCCATCTGCTACCATGGCTTGCAAGTCTCCTCCTGTCCTTCTCTGTCCAGATGAAGGTCAACTGGTACTTATACCTTTCACCCCCACACTATGCTACGGAGTAAGTGTTTTATTTTAATAAAGAAACGTACTAAAGTTCTTGCCTAAACTGCCTTCTGCCACAATCTTCACTCTTAACTAGATAGATGATCTACAGAAACTTTAAAATTAACTTTTCCACTTTGCATTAGATAAAATTCTCCAGAAATCCTTCTCCTAGTAGTTTCTAAATCAAAGGCGATTGCTAAAACATTTATTCTCACATTGTTTAGAGAAGGAGCTGCCTGTTTTTGTAAAGTTATATGAGAACATGACCACAGCCATTCTTTCATGCATTGTCTACGACTGCATTTAGACTATAGTGGTGAGGGTGAATATTTATGGCAGAGACCAATTTCTGTCCCTTTAAGAAAAAAATTGTTGACGTCTGGGGTTTAGAACAAACTCAAGGGAGGGAATTTTCTTCTTTATATCCATGACTTTCTCCTGGGAAGCCTCATTTCAAGTTCCTCTTTTATAGTCTTTCCCATGATACTGTGACTGCCTGTTTACTTGTTGTGAGGGCCAGGAGTCTATTCCTCTGCCTCATTGGTTACTCTCCCGTCTCTACATGAGCTCACTAAAGGTGCCCAACCCATTTGCTGCATGAATGAGCTCTGAAGTTCTCTCTCCAAGGACTGGCCTGGGAGAGTGGTTGCCTTTCCCCTATGTCTTCCATGAGAATAGGAATGTTGTGGGAACCACCAAAAGGTGAAGACTACTTGGAGGGGAGCTTTCCAATGAAGGCCTGGAATGGTGACCGAGGAACCGAGGTAGAGATTCTCCCAGACCTTGGGGCAGTGGGTGGGGCATGAACATCTAGAGCCCCCAACCCAAGGTCTTCAGTAACCTCAACACAAAGATCATTTCTACGTGTTCCCGATGTCAGAGGGTAGGAAGCAATGACGTGGAACTGGGCGCCAGGGTCAGGGACATGTCAGTAATCAGGTCTAATAACCAGGGTCCCCGAGGACCCTAAAGGTATTCTGAGCTGAAAGCTCCTTTCACAAATGGGGCAGGTCTGGGCTGATGAGAACCAAAACCATGTGCACCCTTTCTGGGTGGGGAGGCTGGGAGGGAAAGGAGCATAAACAAGAAGATGAAGGACCCATCCCCCTGTCCCGTGAAACCTGGCTGCCCACTCCACTTGGTAGCTTCCAAAATAGTTCACTGAGGCAGGCTCTGCCTCATGTTCCAAATGTCAGGACTATAATTACTTCTCTCCTCCAAGGACCCTGACATTTGCAGAGCCCAGCTCTCTCGGAGCTTGCCTCCCACAGCCCGGACAGCCCCAGGAGCTCCGTTACTGGTTTAAACATGCATTTTTCTGAGCACGGACATATATCACGTTTATCAAAACATCTTGCTTGTCACGAGGACTAAAGATGGATAGGACAGCCCTGCCTTCCTTGAGGCAGCTTACAGTCTTACATTGAAGTTTGCACAGCTTCCTGGCGCCGATTTGTGATTTGATCTTCCCTGGCTAAGCTCCACCAAGCTTCACCATAGCCCCCTCCCCACATGAGGGCGTGGATGCTAAAGACTCACCTTGTGACCCTGGTCACATATATCTTGTTCATTTGTCTGGTGACAAATGGTAAATCCCTTGTCATCCTACACGATTTCACTGCTAGTCCCGAGAGGTGTGCCTTTTTTTTTTTTTTTTTTTTTTTTTTTTAATTTTTTTATTGCTTAAATTATTACAAAGAGTATTACATATGTCTCCTTTTTTTTTTCCCCCGCCCTTGACAATCCCCTGGCTTCCCCTACCCCCCAGTGTCTTATGTCCATTGGTTATGCTTATATGCATGCATACAAGTCCTTTGGTTGATCTCTTACCCCCCCCCTCCAGCCCCCCCCCACCCTCCCCGGCCTTCCTGCTGTAGTTTAACAGTCTGTTTGAGGCAACTCTGCCTCTGTATCTATTATTGTTCAAGAGTTTATAATGGTCTCTATTATCCATGAATGAGTGAGATCATGTGGCATTTTTCCTTCATTGACTGGCTTATTTCACTTAGCATAATGCTCTCCAGTTCCATCCATGCTGTTGCAAATGGTAAGAGTTCCTTCTTTTTTACAGCAGCATAGTATTCCATCATGTAGATGTACCACAGTTTTCTAATCCATTCATCTACTGATGGGCACTTAGGCTGTTTCCAGATCTTAGCTATGGTGAATTGTGCTGCTATGAACATAGGGGTGCATATATCCTTTCTGATTGGTGTTTCTGGTTTCTTGGGATATATTCCTAGAAGTGGGATCACAGGGTCAAATGGGAGTTCCATTTCCAGTTTTTAAAGGAAACTCCATACTGTCTTCCATAGTGGCTGCACCAGT
>NW_005871514.1:314292-317721 GCF_000147115.1 Myotis lucifugus
ACTTTGAATATTTCTTGCCATTCCCTTCTGGCCTGCTAAGTTTCTGTTGAGAAATCAGCTGACAGTTGTATGGGTATTCCCTTATAGGTAATTGATTTTCTTTCTCTTGCTGCTTTTAAGATTCTCTCTTTGTCTTTTGCTCTTGGCATTTTAATTATGATGTGTCTTGGTGTGGTCCTCTTTGGATTCCTTTTGTTTGGGGTTCTCTGCGCTTCTTGGACCTGTAAGTCCATTTCTTTCACCAGGTGGGGGAAGTTTTCTGTCATTATTTCTTCAAATAGGTTTTCAATATCTTGCTGTCTCTCATCTTCTGGCACCCCTATAATTCTGATGTTTGTACGCTTGAAGCTGTCCCAGAGGCTCCTTACACTATCTTCGTATTTTTGGATTCTTTTTTCATTTTGCTTTTCTGGTTGGGTGTTTTTTGCTTCTTCGCATTTCAAATCTTTGACTTGATTCTTGCGCTCCTCTGGTCTGCTGTTGGGTGTCTGTATAATATTCTTTATTTCAGTCAGTGTATGCTTAATTTCTAGTTGGTTCTTTATCACAACATCGAGGGTCTCATTAGATTTCTTCAGGCTCTCATCAAGTTTATTGGCAGTTTCTAGCAAATTATTGAAAGCCCTTAAAAGTGCGTTTTTTAGCTCTATATTCTCCATTTCTGTCATGTTTTTTTGTCTCCGCATTTTTTATGCTTTCTTGGTGCACCCCCTTGTGGTCTTTGTGCGCAGTCTTGTTGTAGTTAAGCCTTGATTGTTTTCGGCAATACTGGGGGTGATTTGACCTCCAGGCCAACTGGCTATGAGAATCAGCTGTGTCTGCAGTGGGAGAACTTCTGTGCTGGATCTCTAGGGCGGGGCTAATCTAGCCTTTGCCTGAGGCGATCCGGCAAATGCCTCTGTGCAGGGCTTGGGTGGGGCAGGTCCCTGGGGGTCTACAGGGCGGGCGGAGCGAGCAGTTATGGCTGCTCTCAGTTCCGTCCCCAGCGCTCTGCAACTGCTGCAAACCTCGGAGAGAAAGCTGCCTTCCCGCTTCTCCCGTTTGAGTCTGGGTCCCTAGGGACTCGCCTGGATCTGGAGCTCAGAGTCTGAAACTCCCTCCCAATTGAAAACAACAACCGCGCCCTCCGCCGCCTGCTCCACATGCACTACGCACCTTAGTATTTCACTTAAGCACTGCGCCTCCTCTAAGTCTCGTATGGTTTCCTCTTTCCTCCTAGTTGTAGAACTTCCACTCAGCCAGCCTTCCTGTGGTTCTGGATGATGTCCGTTCTGTCTTTTAGTTGTATTTTTGAAGTGGTTGTTCGAGGCAGCAAACTCTGGCGTTAACCTATGCCGCCATCTTGGTTCCTCAAGCAATACTGATATTCTTAAGGGGGAAAGAGGATCATACTGCCAATTCCACTTAAAGCTAAATGTAATCATGTGACATGATTTGGCCTATAAAATGTGATTCGTGTTACTTCTCGGTACAAGCATTTAAGTGCCCATGATTGACTCATCACCTCCATAGTAGTGGAAGCGAATGTTGATGTGGAGATGCAATGTCACATGGAAAGGAGCTACTCTGGAGAATCACTGAGCCCCAAAGTGGATTTTTCATGAGTTTAAAAAAAATACCACACACATAAAAACTTTTTGCTGTTTCAAAAACCTGAGATTTTGGAGATGTTTGTTACTATAGCATACTCAAGCATATTCTGCCAAATACATAGTATCAGACTCTAAATATTCTAATTAGATATCAACAACTCAATGTCTTAATTCCTGTGTCTTTACCTTGAATTGTCCATGCATGTTCTTATCTTATTTCCCAAAGCACTAATACCAAAACTATTTAAAAGTCATTTCAGACAGACCTGAAATCTTTCACTTAATACATTAAAATGTTAACTGTTGCTCACATAAAGTGCAGTGTAAATTCAGTCACATCTCTAAACCTTGCTATGCCATCTGAAATTCTTGACCTTCAAGATTACCTCGGCAGGAGAAGAGGTCAGAGGAAGGAGAGCCTATCAACTACCTCTCCCTAGAAGTAATACGTTATGGCCACTCATATTCCATTGGGCAGAAATAGTCCTCACCTAATTGCAAGAGAGGCTGGGAATGTTGGGGAGCACATGGCTGGGGATGTTGGGGAGCACATGGAGTTCTTGGTGGAAACTAGCTGTCTCTAACTTACCTATTATCTATCTTTTACTGAGAAGGTAAGTATGCACGATGAGGGATTATATTCTTGCAAATCTTGAAGCAAAATGAAGATCCTTCTTGAGATCCTCAGCCAGCACCATCCTAGGAAGTTCCTCACTGGACATCTCTCCCTGGCAGCCCATCTGCTACCATTGCTTGCAAGTCTCTTCCTGTCCTTCTCTTCCCAGATGAAGGTCAACGGGTACTTATACTTTTCACCCCACTATATGCTACGGAGTGAGGTGTTTCGTTTTTCTAAAGAAACATACTAAAGTTCTTGCCTAAACTGCCTTCTGACACAATCTTTACTCTTAACTAGATAGATGATCTACAGAAACTTTAAAATTAAGTTTTCCACCTTGCATTAGATAAAATTCTCCAGAAATCCTTCTCCTAGTAGTTTCTAAATCAAAGGTGATTGCTAAAACATTTATTATCGCATTGTTTAGAGAAGGAGCTGCCTGTTTTTGTAAAGTTATATGAGAACATGGCCACGGCCATTCTTTCATGCATTGCCTACAACTGCATTTAGACTATAGTGGTGAGGGTGAATATTTATGGCAGAGACCAATTTCTGTCCCTTTAAGAAAAAAATTGTTGACGTCTGGAGTTAAGAACAAACTCAAGGGAGGGAATTTTCTTCTTTATATCCATGACTTTCTCCTGGGAAGCCTCATTTCAAGCTCCTCTTTTACAGTCTTTCCCATGATACTGTGACTGCCTGTTTACTTGTTGTATGGGTCAGGAGTCTATTCCTCTGCCTCATTGGTTACTCTCCCGTCTCTACATGAGTTCACTAAAGGTGCCCAACCCATTTGCTGCATGAATGAGCTCTGAAGTTCTCTCTCCAAGGTCTGACCTGGGAGAGTGGTTGCCTTTCCTCTATGTTTTCCATGAGAATATGAATGTTGTGGGAACCACCAAAAGGTGAAGACTACTTGGAGGGGAGCTTTCCAATGAAGGCCTGGAATGGTGAGCGAGGAGCTGAGGTAGAGATTCTCCCAGACCTTGGGGCAGTGGGTGGGGCATGAACATCTAGAGCCCCCAACCCAAGGTCTTCAGTAACCTCAACACAAAGATCATTTCTACGTGTTCCCGATGTCAGAGGGTAGGAAGCAATGACGTGGAACTGGGCGCCAGGGTCAGGGACATGTCAGTAATCAGGTCTAATAACCAGGGTCCCCGAGGACCCTAAAGGTATTCTGAGCTGAAAGCTCCTTCACAAATGGGGCAGGTCTGG
>NW_005871514.1:317821-399192 GCF_000147115.1 Myotis lucifugus
CCAAACCATGTGGACCTTCTGGGTGGGGAGGCTGGGAAGGAAAAGGAGCATAACACAGGGAAGATGAAGGGACCCATCCCCCTGTCCCGTGAAACCTCGGCTGCCCACTCCACTTGGTAGCTTCCAAAATAGTTCACTGAGGGCAGGCTCTGCCTCATGTTCCCAAATGTCAGGACTATAATTACTTCTCTCCTCCAAGGACCCTGACATTTGCAGAGCCCAGCTCTCGGAGCTTGCCTCCCCACAGCCCCGGACAGCCCCAGGAGCTCCGTTACTGGTTTAAACATGCATTTTTCTGAGCACGGACATATATCACGTTTATCAAAACATCTTGCTTGTCACGAGGACTAAAGATGGATAGGACAGCCCTGCCTTCCTTAAGGCAGCTTACAGTCTTACATTGAAGTTTGCACAGCTTCCTGGCGCCGATTTGTGATTTGATCTTCCCTGGCTAAGCTCCACCAAGCTTCACCATAGCCCCCTCCCCACATGAGGGCGTGGATGCTAAAGACTCACCTTGTGACCCTGGTCACATATATCTTGTTCATTTGTCTGGTGACAAATGGTAAATCCCTTGTCATCCTACACGATTTCACTGCTAGTCCCGAGAGGTGTGCCTTTTGCAAAACTGATCTTTCCCCTTCTTCCCACCCACAATGTTCCCACCCACAATAACACTTGCTCTGAAGATTTTTTTTTAAATTAGGGAAGAAAACACACACACACACACACACACACACACACACACACACACACAGGAGCCAGGCTATCCAGGTGGAGAAATTGGAGGAATTAAACTAAGGACTCTAAGCTGATAGAATCCTATTATACTCTCAGCATCCCATCTATATCCTTTATCTTGACTTTGCTTCCTTCCTTCCCACAATGGCACCTGAAGTGCCATCTCCTATTAGAAGTCCCCTAGTGCCAAGCAAGGGAGCTGGAGGAGCACTTCCCGGTCCCAGTGAAAGTAGAAAACGGAAAACCAATGGAAACTGCTTGATACATCTGGTACCACTGAATATAATTTGATCCCCTGGTAACAAATTATTTATAATTGGCATTTACTTTTAAAGACCTGGAAACCATTTTCAAGTGACCAATTCAGAATTTCCCTTGAGAAGATCACTTGACTCTCCTCTGCTTTTCCCCACCAGCTCAGCATCACTAAACCACTGTGAGCCCTACGCCAGTGGTCACACACAGATGGGGAGAAGAAGCCTTCAAAATAGGCCACTGTACCACCTAAGACACCACCACTTTCTCCTCCTCAAAGATAAAATTCTACCCCCTCCCCCAGGTGATCTGCTGCGCATCCATGGCTGGGAGTGTGAGGGATGAGGAAGAGGAGAGAATCCATGGACACCATGTGGAACCACAGCCAGGCCAAGGTTCCAGCTGCAGCCCAATGAGCTGCCCCAGGCTCTTGCGCCTGAACTCCAATCCCATCCCTCCCCAGAAGGGAGTGGCTTGGCTCCAGACTAAGTTTTACTTCTGTTGTGATGGGAGCAGCCAATGAGCCTTCCAGGTTTGAACCAAGAGGCTTCTCACGCTGCTGACAGTGATGACCACCATGAGCAGAACCGATATTAAAGACAGAGAGGTCAGCAGACAAGGTATTTTGGTAAGAACTTCCATGTAAAGATTCAGCTGCCTAAGTTTGCCACCACTCTTCCTGACAGGCTGTGACCTCCCTTGGGGGAAACAATTCATTTGAAGCTAGCCATAACTTTCCTAATCCTTCAATCAGCCAGAAAAAAAGCCTCCCCTCCCTCAAATTCTGTGGGTATAGGGAGAAGCAGGACTGTCTGGAGACTAGAAGAATACTCTTCCGAAGGAGGCAGCGGCAGACACCCACACAGCTGACCCCTCAAATGGACTACACGAGGGCACAGATGCTAAAGACTCACCTTAAGAATCTGGAATAATGCACTGGGGCTGATGAACAGGTATTTCCAGGGTAATGTGACGTTAGGAACTTGTCTCCCTACCACAGTCTGTGCCCTGGTTTTAGAGGCGAGCCTTCAGCTAATAGCCAAACCAACCCTGGGCTGCTTCCCAGAGCACAGCTTCCAGGACACTCCAGCCTGATCTCACTTTCCCAACTCGGCCTTGAGAGCAGGAACTATGGAGGACAGAGGGCGCCTGCATGCTCGTGCACACAGGCCTCAGATTCAGTAACCCAATGTGGCTGGTAAGGAGTTCACATAGATCATATCTTAGTCTATATTCCCCCAGAAACTGGCCCGAGGACAAGAATCCAGTGCAAGTGGTCCACGTGGTGCAGAGGAACTGATAGAAGCTCGGGGAAGTGACAAGGATAAAGGAAGGACACCAATACAGCCACGGAGGCACTGGAGACCCCGAGTAATGGTACAAAACAAAGGCCTCAGAATAATCCCACTCAGGTGTGTGGGGGCGGGAGGTGGGGTATTTATACCCCTGTCAATCACCAGTTGAGTGCACCTCTTAGGGAATGTGCATTGCTTAGTGCTTGGGGTCTGCTATCAATTGCCGGGCAATTTCAGAAAATGCTGTCATCCACAGAGCTGATCCTGACAATCGAAAGTCAGCCCCGATACTCTCAAGTTCCAAGGGAAATGGGCGGATTCCCAGATTCTGCCTCAGGTGGGAACAAGTCAGTGTACATGACCAGGTGACACCCGAAGATGAAGCCTGTGAGGACTCAGGCAAGACCTTGGCAAAGCCAGGATCAGCACGGCTTGATGTCTTTGTCTTTCCCTCTCTCCCTCTCTCACTCTTAGCCAATGATCCTAAAAATCCCCTCACAGGAACACAACACTCATTTTGTAATAAGAAGTAATTGCTTTTCCCTAGTCACTTTAAATCTAATATATACAAATCCAGCCATCTTATTATAAATCCTGTTCCATGAGCACCATCCTCCGATGTGAGTTAAACATCAAGCTCTCTCCTGGCGCATTGAAGATGATTTAATTTGCGCAGGTTCAAGAACACTTCCAGAGTGGGCATGACCACTCGCAGAATCTCAATTTGTAATAACTTTGCTGGAGTGTAATTTCATTTTTACTTAGATTTAAAGGACTGCAAAACATTTTTCATACCTATTTTCTACCTCACTTCTTCTAATGAAAATCCCTGATCAGGTAATGAGATACAATAAAGTTTAAACAGAAAAGATTTAGAAACAAAATTGTTTTTAGAGCTTTTGGTTGGAACAGGGTCCACGTGAGTGGTAAAAACCAAGATGAACACACATCTCTCACGGAATCTGAAGCAGCCTCTGAGTCTCCTCATTTGTCCGACCACCCAGCCCAGGCTGTCTCCATACTCCATACAGCCAAGGAGTGAGCCTGCAGCATTTTCTGCTCCAATAAAGGAGGAGGTTCCCCCAATTCCTAGAGGATCCCCCCCATCTTATTCACACAACCCGAAGAGCCAGGGAATGCCTTCTAACACCAAACAAATCTGTCTCCCTCTTTTACTGTCAGGGACATACAGAATCACTGTCACCTTCTTCCATAGACCGGCCTTCACACATGGTGTGATAATGGCAGTGACCATCACTTCTTGACCATTTGCTGTGTGCCAGGCACCACGCTGGCCAGTCTACCCACATCCATTGGCTGCTGTAATCCTTTTACATCCTTAGGAGGTAGTTATGAATCCCCATGTTATATATTTAAAAAAGTAATTATTAGAATAGAAACCATGAAAATTGCCCAAGTTTTCCCAGCTTTCAAGTGTTTGGGCCAGATTCAAACCCAAGACGGACTTGAAAGCCACGTGCCTTATGTGACCACCCAATGTTATCTTCTGAAGTCTTCCTGAGACTCTTGCACACTTCATAAACCCTTTGGTTATGCTCCTATTTATGCCAGCCTACCTTCCTCCCTCAGGTCTCATCTCTTTCTACTGCAGCCTTGCTCAGTATTCCTTACCTCCTTGGACTGTATCCTATCTGAAATTTTTACCTGGACTTTTACTTTATCTGTCCACATTTGCCTCTCTAATTATCTCTGACATTCCTACTGTGTGAGGCCATTATCTTCCCAAACCTCTACCGACAGCCCTCACCCTAGACCTGGGATGGGATGTTAACCTCAGTGCCAAGAAGACATTATGTGGTTCTACCCATTATTGGACTTCAAGTCATGGAACAATGTTAGATCAGCATCTGTCAAATTAAATCAGTACGTATTGTGGATGGTTGGCACAATGAAATTAAGATCCCCTAGTCACTTTAAATCTAATATATACAAATCCAACCATCCCCGCTATATGATAATTCCATCAAGGTTGATTATATTCCAGACATACCAGATTCTTCCTCCACCCACAGCTCTGAAATGAGCTCTTTTGGAAATAAGCCCACACTGATTGGCTTACAGATCGTGGCTCACAGATCTCTCCACTGTGCTCTAGAATTCCCTTCCACATTCCTCTTCCTAAGGGAGGACACCAGTAGATCGGTAGATTTGGCATCACCACACGTGGAAAACTGATGATAGATTCGGCTGATGGAGTTGACCTCAGTCTTGGGCACCTGAAGAGCTCCCTTTCGCCCCCTGGTATCTTGAATCCAAGAGAAGCACCATATGCACCAACTGTTCCTGGCTACATGCCCCAGTGGAGGGAAGATAATCCTATGGCTCAGGGAGGAGGAAACTCTCAGGGGCTATTTCCTCATCATTGGCCTCTCTTGCTTATTCTACTTAATCACCCACAGGGCAACAATCTTGACCATAATAACTCTGGTAGCAGAAGGCAAAGGGTTGGTAGTTATTATGTCCAGAGCAAGAACTAAGGCAGAGGAACCATTGGGGGGTCCAGATTTGAGGGATTCATGTCAGAAGAACTCTTGGCGATTTCTGACTGGTCTCTTATTAGTCTCAGTCAGGATTTCAGGATGTGGCCTTCTCATTTTATAGATGACTAGAGGCCCGGTGCACAAAATTTGTGCACGGGGGTGGGGGATCCCTCAGCTCGGCCTGCACCCTATCTGATCCGGGACCCCTTGGGGGATGTCTGACTGCCTCTCGCAATCTGAGACCACTGGCTCCTAACCGCTTGCCTGCCTGCCTGCCTGATCACCCCTAACCCCTCTGCCTGCCTGCCTGATTGCCCCTAACCACCTCTGCCTGCCTGCCTGATTGCCCCTAACTGCTCCCCTACTGGCCTGATCACCCCAACTGCTCCCCTGCTGGCCTGATCACCTCTAACTGCCTCTGCCTCGCCCCGCACCCAGGACCCAGGATTCCCTCCTCCGGCCGGTTGCAGGCACCTGGGACCTGGGTTTCCTTCCCTCCCTCTGGCCAGCTGCAGGCACCCAGGACCTGGGCCAGCTTAGCCTGGCTGGACTGCAGGGTGGGTGGCTTGTCCCTCTCCCAGGTCACAGCCTGGCTGGTCCTCATTCCTCTCTCCCCAGTGTTGAGTGTCTGAGCCATTATGGAGTGAAGGCATGAGGGTGTGATGACCATTTGCATATTAGCTCTTTATTATATAGGATACTGGGCAAAATCATTCAAACCAAAGCCACACAGCAACAGAACGGGAAAGTCAACTGTTGGAAACAGCTGCCTGGGCCAAGTCTCAAGGTTGCTTAGGCCACCTCAAGTTGAAACACCCCATGTCTTAGGTTGCATTCTTATAGATGGAGCCCCAAGATAAGGATTTGAGAGAAAGTTGCTTAGTATCCAAGAGATGTGTCCAAGAAAATGCTGATAAGGGGAGGAGAAATGAGACAAAGAAGATAAGGCAGTCAATGAGTGGTATGTCATCAAGTTCATCACTGCTGTGGGTACCTGGAACACATTTCCCTGGACCGTTTGGAGAGCTCTATAGCACATACACCTCAGGGAGCTGGAGTGTTTATATCTAAACTCCTGTTAGTCACTGGCTGAGGGCTGCCTTCACTGGTGAATTCCCTGACCCTTTGAGACTGCCATGGGTCAGATTTCAGCAGCCAGAGAATCCCTGCAGGCAAAGAAGCCTGGGTATAATTACAAGGGGAACTTGAGTGTGCTTCTGGGTAACAGCCAGGGGGTATGGGCAGCCCACCACCACCATGTGACTTAAGCAGGTTTCTCACACATGATGTCAAGTTTGGTAGCACCTATTTAAAGTGCACTGTAGCATGGATTTAAAATATCCTGGCTGCACAGCCTTGGAATCCCTAGCCTGGTGACATCTTGACACCTAGAGTCTGGCTCTTGTACCTGCGGGATAGTCTTACCTTGGTCATGAGGGACGTTGGGGGCACTAGTCAACCATGCACACCATCTGCTACAAATGTGAAAGCTGAAAGACTTCACGTCTCATCTGGAGTTGATTTTCACCATCAGCCTATATCAAGGGTTGGCAAATGTTTCTGTAAAAATGCAAGATTCTAAATATTTTAGGATTTGAGGGCCATCTGGTCTCTGAATTATTCAGCTCTTCCTTTGTAGAATGCCATGGCAGCCATAGCCAATATATAAACAGTCCCGGGCAAACCAGAATGAGTTGGTGACCCTAGTCAGAAGTGTGTGCCAGCCTCCTTGGGAGCACACCCTCCGGCCCCAGTCAAGCTTTCAGATGACTAAGCTTTCAGATGACTGCACCCTCCCGAGGTGCCCTGAGCAGGCACCACCTGCTTAGCTGGCTTAGATTCCCGACCCACAGAAATTACAGCATAATGTTAAGTGCCAACTTTTAGGGTAATTTGTTGCACAGCAATAGATGATGAATCTAAGCACATAATAACAATCAGCCTTTCAGCCAACTCTTGGGATTGAGCTTTGATGGGGACACATACCAAATGAAGAGAACATTAGAACTCTGTCCCACGTGTGTTCCCTTGTACCTTGACTTACCTTCTCCACTATTCCCTATTCTCTCTGCCCTGGGAGGCTGAGTATATGGAAGGATTTGCCCCTTGCCCTCTGGGTCTGGGTTGAGTTTAATCCATGTGGAGGCCAGGTGTATATCAGAGTAAGGGAGGGAGTCACCTCCAACTGGCTGTCCCCTTGACCAAAGGTCACGGCTCCTCTCAAGACTGCTTTCTCTTCAGGACTCACTCCCCATATTTAGTAACATCTCTCCCTCCTCCCTTCCAATCTTCATCCTAGAGGTGGTCACAGCTTTGTTGCTTGTTATTGACTACTCCCGTGGTCCTCTTGTAGCCACCCACAGCTCTGAAATGAGCTCTTTTGGACATAAGCGCACAGATTGATCTAGACTTGAGTGGGCCACCTGTTCCCTACTGGGACCGCACCGGCAGAGATCCAGAGATGAGATGCCTGGAGCACTGCTGGCCTCAGCATCATCAGCTTCACCTGGCAGGCAGCTCCCCTCTGACACTGCAGGGGGATTTGCGAATTGGTCACAACTCTGCTGACAGGCACCTCTGAACGTGAAACAGAACAGCCATCCTCTGCTAGATGTTGCATTACCCTATTCTAATAAGCAGTATTTTAGGCCATGCAAGGAGTCCCTGACAGTCGCAGGACATACCCTGAGAGGGGGCATCAGAAAGGCCAGCTGCAGTTTCTGGGAAGCAGTGGCTCTGGGGCCAGTGTCCTGGCTCCCCCTCCAGGTGGGATCCTGAGACTCAGGGGAGAGTGTCAGCGCTTATGGGCATGGGCTTAGCTCAGTCCTGAGGGGCATTTGGGGATGTCTACCCACCCAGGCCCTCCTCCAGCTGTCTTCCTGACCAGAGGTAGGCTAAAGAAGTAGGCAGTGCAGGCCTTGCATGTCCAGACAGCATCTCCAGGAGACAAGTGACAGGGTGGTCAAGCGGCTGAAATTGGAGCCGGGTAGGGGACATAGGCAAACGCGCCCTCGGGTGTCATCCTGCCACACAGCACAGCCGCTAGTCAAGCACCCCAAGTGTAACATCAGAGTCTGTCTGTAGGCCTCCTGAGTTGATAGCAGCTGCTCTGACCTCAGTTGGCTGTTCCTCAGCTTTTGGGTCAGACAGCAGGGTGAGCCTGGCTCCCCTGCTCTTGACACTCAAACATCAGCAGGAACCCCCCAGGATCCACAGGGCTGGGAGATGGGCGAGAGTCGCACCTGTGCTCGCTTGTGGGTGAAGGACAATGGGCACTCAGCTCCAGGAAGGCAGAACCGTCATTCCCGAGGATCACAGCGGGGGAAGGAGCCGAGACAGGGAGAGCATTCTCCCCTCCTGGAAACGTGGAAGTTGGGCTCACAGTGCATTACTGGTGTTTATCTAATTACTTCATTCCTTATTGTGTGCATGGCGCTGTGATCACTAGCCCTCTGCCTAAGAAGGATTCCCACCGGCCTCTGTCCTGCTGTCTTAGTCTCCGAGTCTGGCTGTTTTGGGAAGGAGGGAGCAGGCTGAGACTGAGTTTGGGTCCAGCCAATCGTATCAAGACCAGTTTAAGTCACACCTTGACCCAGACCACGCAGAACCTATGACTAGTAGGGACTTCTGTGATTCATGGCAGGAACCCACTGTCTCCTGTGGGAGCAACAGAGGCCCCACCTGCTCCCGCCTCTGGGATTCAGTTGTTATCCTCCCCCTCCATAGTCTGGAACCAGCACAGAATTGGCAGTGGAGCCTCATGTTAGAGATGCAGCAGGAAGATGCCAACAAGGCCTTCCCCTCACCATTCCTTCCCGGGAAGTTTGTGCCCCGTGAAAGAGGGGTGTGGGCATAAGGGCTGGTCATTCAGCCCAGTGGCTCCAGTGGGTGCAGAGCTCTGCACGGAAGCTCAGGCATCGTCCAGTCTGTGTCAGTTCTCTCTCTGTCCATCCTGCCCCTCCCTTACTTTCCTAGGTGTTGATCCCTATGACATACTGAGGAGATACAGTCCCATCCTTAACGGAGTTCCCAGTGTGATGGAGATAGGATTCAGAGTAGAGTTAATTAAAAAATTGTTTAAATGCAAGCAGATTGGGAAGAAACGCAGAATTGTTCAAATGAGCCAGAGGCCACTCAGAACAAATGGCTCAACAGTGAGAATTGACTACACCTTAACTTGGGGTGTCAGCCTGTTCCCTTCATGGGAAGCACATTTTGACTCACTCAGGCATGTTCTTAGACACCGCCTCCCCTCCCCGGGAGGATGCTGTCACTGAACCACTTAATCTCCTCACTCAGAGCAGCACCATTTAAAATTGTCCTGGGGTTTCCCTTGACAGCACGCAGGGAGCTCCACATAGGGCTGACATGCACGCATGCCACTGGAGACACAGTGACAGCATGTACAGGCAGATTCTCGCACACTCCATGGGGAGTGTGTGACAGGGATGGGATGCATGGGTGTGTAGACCTTCTTGTTACAGCTCCAAGAGCCCTATATATGTCCCTAAACTGAGTAGGCCCTCACAGATGAAAGGATACCGGGTTCGCTGAATTCTGCACTTTAAGAGAAAGGATGGAGCAGTGGGGTTCACAGGAGATTCATTGGTTTTTTATTAGTTACTAGAGGCCCAGTGCATGAATTCATGCACAGTTGGGGTCAGACCAGCCCACCAAGATTGGGGGAGGGGGGGTCAGCCCCTCTGTCTTTGTTTAGGGATGCAAATGCAAATCATTTACTCCCAAGTGTCCTTGGTTTAGGGAAGACAAGATTTACAAGATGGCTCCAAATGTCCTTGATTTAGGGAAGATGGGATTTAAGGATTTAGGGAAGACAGAATTTCTGCTCACTTTCCCTATTCTACTTGTCCCAGCTTACTGACCTGTCATCCATTCAACTTTCTTTCAACATTTCTCTTTACCTTCCTCCATTACACCAAAGCCATACTTTCCAGTTAGAACTGTTAGCCTTAATTTTTAGGTGACATATAAATAATTAACATTCCTCAGATTAGCAATACATTCATATTTTTTAAAGAGACACAAACAAATTTCACTAGCTAAACAATTTTAAACAACAAAGACACATATTTAAACAATAAAGACAGATAACATTCCCCATTAAAAACTTTGAATCACCACGGAAATTCGGGAAAGGTTTAGGTTTGTTTTTTTAAAAAAGAAAACAAAACAAAACAGAAACAAACATAAAACACTTTTACACCAGCGCGTGCCACATTTACACCACAAAACACCACCAAATCAGTTTCAATTGTGCAGAGATACAGAACAAGTCCCTGAACAGAGGCAGTAGAAAACTGCCTAGGAACACTTCTCTTCTACCTTTTTATTTAAAAGACAGGCCAGACTCGAACCCTTAGCCAGTCTGAGTTTTGACTTCCCTCCCGGAAGTCCCAGAGATGGTGAATACCGTCTAGAAGCCATTCCTCCAGATACAGGACAAGTCCCTAGTACACAAACATAGACAGAAATTTTTACTAAGTGGGCTGATGCCTCCCATGATAGAGAGCAAACGTCTCTGAGAAAAATAACTCACTAGTGCTGCTTGAGACCCCTGCAGACCATCACGGGTTCAGCTTTCAGTAAATCTAACGTTTTAACCAGATGAGCGAACAGAAAATCAAAGTAGCTTTCGCTTTCACACAGACCTATTAATCACACTCTCTCAGACTAGCCCAGACTGGAGGTGAGCAGATAATGCCTAACGCCCCAGACCAGAATTCTTGACCGATGTCTTGGTGAGAACCTACCGGAGGAGTTAAGGCTGTGTCCAGCCCCCCCTTCTCGGTAGCAAATTGGCTAGTCCCACACAAACAAACAGAAGAGTGAACCAATAATTCCTTAATAGAATCTGAATTCACTCACCTCCGGAGTCCTGATTCCTGATTACCTGACGAAGTCCTATGACTTCTGGGGAGGTGATCAAGCTCCCCCTTCTACTTACTTGGAGTAGGCCTGGGACCCCTCCCTTACAGATTCTGTCGACAGGTTCAGAGGTGTCCGTCCACTTTCTCCAGATGCCGTATGGGTCCTGGGCTGAGGTCCGGGAGCGCCTGGAATTCCCCCAGGTTCAATTCTGCTAAAATCAGCAGTGAGCACCTTCCGGAGGCCTGTCCCGCACCCCGGGGCCTCAAACCCCGTCCACTCGCCAGAGGCTAAACAAAGCCAAAACACGGTTAGCTTCCCGATTCAGGGAACCATATGTTACAGAAGAGCAACGAAATACCAAGCACGCTTCCTAGAGAAAGGGAGGGACCCATTTATCAACACTAGTGACTAGTGGACTCTGGGAGATAATTTCCAAATCAGAGTGAAGTAACATATAGAGGCTTCGCTTTTTATAATCTTCTGGGGTCTTGGTCTTGCAGATATGGTTCCTCCCCCTTGTGGGCTTACAGGAAGGCCCCCAGGTGTTGGGGTTCCCAGGTCATATCAGATGATCTGTCCTGGGGCCAGCGATAATGACCTCCCCCCCCACAGGGCAGTGCATTGTTCGGTTTTTATGGCCTGACAAGCCTTGCAATACTAGTTTCCTCCTCACAAGAAGCAGCAACAAGTATATTTCCATAAGACAAGGGAACTGGAAGTAGCCAAGAAAGGTCTATATTTACAAAATAAAGAGAAGGAAGCCCTTCATTCAGACAGAGAAGAAGAAAGCCCAGAGGGAATAGGAAAACAATAAGGAAGGAGGGGGGGAGAACTTCACATGTCCCATATGAGGTTCAACCTTTCAGCCCAGGAGCTACTATAGTAACCAGTCTAAGAAAATAGTGACCAATCAGGGGGGATATCAAGGCACCAGGATCTGCAGCCTATGTAAGCCATAGGGAAAGGGAACCCAGGGGGACCCTTTTCCCCTTCCCTACGTGGGAGTCCATTCTGTGGGACTCTTCCCTCTCCCCACGTGGGAGTCTGTACTTGTTCTTCAATAAATATCCACCTTCGCTATACCACTTTCTGTCCATGGATTCATTCTTTGATTTCAGAGGACAGAGAATCTGGGTTCCAGTCCAAAAATTCGGTATCAACTAGACTTACCCTACAGAAACAACAGAGGGAGTCCTTCCAGTTGAAAGGAAAGGGTGCTAGACAGTAACGCAAAGCCGTATGAAAATATAAAGTTCTCTGATGAAGGTAAATATAGGTTGTCCCCCAAAAATGTATATGTTAGGACTTCAGGGAGATATAATTCTCAACGGCCATTTTGTAAGCTTCCCACCACAGGAGAACAAAGACCAGGAAGACTTGTAGGACAGGAAATGCCAGACATCAGGAATCAAACCATGTAAGGAACTAAAACTGCCAAGAAGCACACAATTGCACATCTGCATTCCTGTTGACCCAACCCCACCGCCCAAGCCCGCAAAATCCACTGATGACAAAAGCTTCCTGCCAGTGGCTGCATATAAGGATGAGACTCCAGCTCCTAGGGGCTGCCTTCATCGACCCAATACTCCTTGGCTGGGTGCTGTGTAGTCCTTCCCTTTGGATAACCCCATCCCCCACCCCTTTTCTTTAAATAAATTCAATTTTCCTTTATTCACCATCTGAGATTGTTATTTAGCCTGCCTGTGCACCACTGACTTGAACCTTTCAGTATTTACACACTTTGAATAATTATAAAGGCAATGTTTATTAAAAGGCATTTCATTTTCAAAATTGAGCTATCAGAGGTTAAATTGTGTATACATTTTTGGGGACACCCTGTATATGTGCAAATATAAAAATCTGTACTATTGCAATTTTGGTTCATAACTCTTAATTGTTTTGTAAGACTTCAAAGACAAAAGCATAAAAATCAAATCTATGTTATTTCGTAAACCATATATACAGATGTCATTGGGATGTAAGATCAAGTGTGGGAAGTGAAACTGTTAATGGGTAGTTTTGTGTTCAATTGTGTTATCAGTGTAAAATATATTGTTATGCTTTAAGATGTTTTATGTAACCCCCATGGTAGCCACAAAAACATCTATAGGCTATTCGCACACACAAAAATGAGAAGGGAATCACTACGAAAAAAGGAAATCAACTAGACACAGAGGCAGAGAGTAAGGGAGGAAATGGGGAATAAAGAAAGCTAAGACATACAGAAAATAACAAAATGGAATTCCTTAAGTCCTTCCCTATCAGTCATTTAAATGCAAATGCCTTCAACTACTTGACCAGAGGCAAATTGGTAGAATGAATAAAAACACAGGATCTAACTATAAAGCTGTCTACAAGAGACTCTTCTTTGATGCTCTTCCCTTTTTATGTAAAACTGAGTTTCTGACCTATCATTTTTTGTAAAAAGAACTGTAAGAAATATTAGTTTCATATGTCAATTATACCTCCATAAAGGTGGAGAAGACACCTTAGGAACTATATAGCTTTCATAAAGTTAGGGAGAAATATGTCCCAAATCTCTCGGGGCTTATTCCTCTCCTGCAGAGGTCTTTTTAGATGTCTCTGGAAAGGACTCCCCTCCCCCATCTCTGCTGTTTCTACAGCTGAGTGGTCCACAGGAAGCAGTTCAGCAACTCTCCTAGTTGTCCTTGTCCAAGGCCAGCCTCTCAGACCCAGGGGTAGGTCCTCCAGCAGATGTCATTCCACTGACGCTGGGGTGCACGTGGGCACAGTCCTCACCTCCACTGCCCTGGCTTCCCATTCTTGAAGTTGGTCTTATGGTCTATCCTACCCACCTATTTCCTGACTCCTTCAGGATCACCGAGTTTCATCCAGGTGTCTGAGGAACCTATATGTTCCTGGACGAAATTCTGGGATGACAGCAGAACAGTGCTGACTTCTCCATAACACAGGCAACTCCTTGAACTAGCAGTTCTAGACTTTAGTTGTTCATTAAATCAGCTGAGGAACTTGGGGATCTAAAGAACTTCTTTTAACATTTCTTGCAAAGCAGGTCTACTGGCAACAAATTTCCTTAATTTCTTTGAGAGTTTTTATTTCTCCTTTATTTTTGAAAGATATTTTGCAGGGTACATGATTCTAGGTTTGTGGGTTTTTCTCTCAACACTTTAATATCTTTCCACTCTCTTCTTCCCTGTACAATTTCTGAGAAGTCAGGTGTAATTTTATTATTTTCCTCTGTAGGTAAGTTGTTTTTACCCTTTTGCTTCTTTTTGGATTTTTTTCTTTATCTTTGATTTTCTATAGTTTGTAAATAATATTCCCAGGTGTAGTTTGTTTGGGGGTTTTGGTATTTAGCCAGCTTGGTGTTCTGAGATTACTAGATCTGTGATTTGATGTCTGACATTAATTAGGGAGAAATGATCAATCATTATTGTTTTAAATACTTCTGTGTTTTTTTTCTTCTTTTTTTTGATATTCCCATTATGTAAATGTTACATTGTCCCACAGTCCTTGGATATTGTTTTTTTTTTTTTAAATCCTTACCAAGGATATGCTTTTATTGATTTTAGTGAGAGAGGAAGGGAGAGACAGTGAGAGAAAGAAACATTGATGTGAAAGAGAAACATCAGCAGGTTGACCCCCATTACATACCCCAAACAGGGATCAAACCTGCAACCTAGGTTATGCGCCCTGAGTGGGAATCAAACCCACAACCTTTTTGGTGTAGGGGATGATGTTCCAACTGATTGAGCCACCCGGCTGGGGCATGGTTGTTGTTTTTCTAAGTCTATGTTTTTGCTATTTTGTTTGAGGATTCTATTGACATGTCCTTCAGCTCAGAGATTATTTCCTTAGCCATGTCTAGTCCAAGTCTAAAGCCGTTCTTCACTTTTGTTATTGTTCTGCTTTTTCTGTCTAGAATTTCTTTTTGTTTTTCCTTTAGTATTTTTCTTAGAATTTCTCTGTCTACCTAAATTGCTCATCTGTTCTTGCTGTCTACTTTATCCGTTAGAATCCTCAGCATATTAATCAGTTGTTTTAAATTTCCAGCCTAATATTTTCAACATCCCTGCTATGTCTGGTTCTAATGCTTGCTCTGTCTCTTAAAATTGTATGGTTTTTTGCTTTTGGTATGCCTTGTAATTTTTAAATTGAGGTATAATTGACATGACATTATATTAGCTTCAGGTGTACAGTATAATTTGACACTTGTATATATTGTGAAATGATCACCACAACATAACTTTCAAAGTCAGACATGCTGTAGCAGGTAAAAGGAATGGCTTACAATAAGTAGGCCTTTAGTCACCTGGGGGTAGGGTGAAAGTGGGGGAGGGGCGAGGCAGGGGCAAGGCAGGGGCGTGTTCTATAGTGCTACTATTAGGTCTTTTAGGGAGTTTCTGACTAGATTTCACAAATGTTTGTCAGAGTTTTCCCACCCTTTGGAGGGGTTGTTGGGCTAAGTGGGCTGGAGTTAGGTATTCCTTCCCCAGGTCCCTTAGGCCCTGACAAGGCTGACCAGGCCAGGCTCTGGTTAACAGCTTCCCCTGAGGGCAGGCCTTGTGAAGAAGAACAGAGTGCTCTGGCATATTTCAAAATGATCCCCTTTCCCCTCCCTCTGTGGGAAGCCTGAGGAGTTTTTCTCCAACATATACTGTGGGAACCTGTTGAGCTCCTAGAGTAGTGGTTCTCAACCTTCCTCATGCCGCGACCCTTTAATACAGCTCCTCATGTCGTGGTGACCCCCAATTTCATTGTTACAAATTGAACACAATTAAAGCATAGCGATTAATCACAAAAACAATATGTAATTATATATGTGTTTTCCGATGGTCTTAGGCGACCCTTGTGAAAGGGTCGTTCCTAGAACTGCTGTCCTACAGGTAAATCTCACAATACCATGTAGCATGTCCCCTGGTCATGGTACCAATTTTCCTGCCCAGCACTGGTTCCTCAAGTTTCTGCTTGTGAGTCTTGACCCTGGTAAGCCATGACTACCTGTATCCTCTTGTCTCTCACATCTTGGGGACAGCAGTTTCCCTGTGTCCTCCCCTCTTTTATTGATCCAAAAAGAGTTGTTGATCTTTTCAGTATTTAGCTTTTCACTTGTCAAGATGAAGTAGTGACTTCTAAAATCCTGACACATGGAGCCTGAGACTCACTTCAGATTGAGGGCATTCTTAGGTTGAAAATAAATGGAAAAAAGATGTCATGCAAGTAGTAACAAAAGAGTAGAGTTGGCTATAGTAGTATCAGACAAGTTAGTCTAAGTCAGAAACTGTTACAGGAAACAAAAAAGGACATTATACAATAATAAAAGGGTTAATTCACTAAGAAATTATAATGATTATAAACATATGTGAGAGGGAAACTGGTCTTGCAAGGCCTGTCAGGCCATAAAAACTGTGAACAATGCACTGTCCTGTGGGGAAGGGGGAAGGTCATTATCACTGGCCCCAGGACAGATCATCGGATATGGCCTGGGGACCTCAACACCTGGGGGCCTTCCTGTAAGCCCACAAAAGGGGGCGGAACCATATCTGGAAGACAAAGACCCCAGAAGTTTATAAAAAGTGAAGCCCTCTGCGTGTTTCTTCACTCTGATTTGGAAATTATTCCCGGAGTCCACTAGTGTTAATAAACGGGGTCCCTCCCTTTCTCTAGGAAGCGTGCTTGGTATTTCTTTGGTCTTCTGTAACATATGTACCAAACATCAGAGTTCCTAAATATATGAAGTAAACACTGACAGATTTGAAGGGAGAAGTAGATGGTTCTACCATAAGAGAGGACTTTAATACCCCACTCTCTATAATGGATAGAATAATAAAGAAAGAAGACCAATAAGGAAACAGAGGACTTGAACACTCCAGACCACTGTCTCCTGACCTATACAGAACATTCCACCCAACAAAAGAACTCACATTTTTTTCTCAAGTTCACATGAAAGTTTCTTCATGATCGACCACATATTAGGCTGCAAAACAAGTCTTAATACATTTTAAGGGATTGAAATCATGCAAAATGTCTTATCACAATGGAATGAAACCTCCTTTACTCTTTGAACACACGTTCCTGCCTCAAGCTGCTGAGAAAATACCTCAAGTGTGAACTCCAGCTCCCCACCTTCACCCCCAGAGTGACTTAAGCTCTTCACCCCCTTCCTTACACTACTTTACTTAGCAGGACATGGTGTCGTCTGAGGTAGAAGGTTAATTCTTCCTCGTGTTTCCCAAGTCCCAGGCTTTCCCTTCTTTCTTTGTGACATACTCTACCAATTATTTTTTTCTCCTGCACTTTCAACTTTGTTTCCAGTGGTTTCTTCCTCTTAACCCCAAATTCCTATCTCACCCATCTAATTAAAAACAAACAAAAACTTCCCTAAATTTCTTTTTTCTAATATTACTGATTTCCTTACAGAGCAGCTCCTTAAAGTTATTTGTTCATTGTATCAGCAGACTCTATATTGAGATAGATGTGCCCACAATCAACCCCAATAAAAACTCAGTTAATGTTGGTAAATTCTGAGGAGGACCCTGGACACACAGGTTGACCCCTACTCATCTGTGCATTGGATGGTCGGGGGCACCTGGGACACACGAGACTTGGGCAGAGAGGGAGCTCTCCAGCCTGGATATGCGGACCAAGGTTCCTCAGACGTGGCTCTGCCTTCACTCCACAATGTGCTGCCCTAAATGGACTGATGGGTTTTACTTTGTCATACCATGGGAAGCCTGTGAATTAGACTGTGACGGTGAAACTACAGATTGAAGGAACTAATACGGAACATGAGAATAAGACTTGAAAAGTTGATAGTTTCCACTCCTAGCCATTATCTGAGATACAACAATCAGTTCAAGAAATCTGTCAGAGGATTGTTAAATTGAAATGATCAAGACTTTTAGGGTAATGTCTGTTATTTACAGCAGAAAAAACAACACTTTTCCTGTTACAGAAGAGCAAAGAAATACCAAGCACACTTCCTAGAGAAAGGGAGGAACCCATTTATTAACACTAGTGACTAGTGGACTCCGGGAGTAATTTCCAAATCAGAGTGAAGTAACATACAGAGGCTTCACTTTTTATAATCTTCTGGGGTCTTTGTCTTGAAGATATGGTTCCGCCCCCTTGTGGGCTTACAGGAAGGCCCCCAGGTGTTGGGGTTCCCAGGTCATATCAGATGATCTGTCCTGGAGCCAGTGATAATAACCTTCCCTCAACCCCCAGGGCAGTGCATTGTTCGGTTTTTATGGCCTGACAGGCCTTGCAAGACCAGTTTCCTCCTCATTCTGAAGTATATACATTATATACTTCAGCACGTTAATGTTATTTTTGAAGTCTTGCTAATCCTGATAAATGCATACTAAGCATGCAGAACATATAAGATAAACTCTACAATTCTGTCCATGCTCTGTAGCGTTATGCAATTCTATTTGAATACTCCACAACATTTCACTAAATTTAGCAATAAATGATTAGGAGTGAAAGATAAAATTTCATTTGCCCCTGGGGAAACACTTGGTTCTTTCTACCATAACAGAAATTTCCAGAACACACTGGAAACAATAGAACAAACCAAATGTATTTATCACCAAACATTATCAGCAGATGCACAGAAAATACCTAAGATGTGAAGATACAAGGCTTAGAACAAATTACATAGGGTGGGAGGTGGCTATACAGTTGGCTGAAAGTATAAATATTTTGAACATGTCTCAGACTGTAATATCTGCGAGATTCTATTTCAAAAATGATATACACCGAAAATTACTTTTGTGAGCCACATTTAACATTAAATGACCCCTTCATGGAAAGTATAAGTGTGACCACTGTTGTTACAGAGTAAGTTTATAGATATCGCACAGCATATGCAATTCATCTAGCTCATCTTTCACAAACAGGAGTTGCCAGGAGGAAGATGAAAACAGTATGTAACGCCAAAAGAGTTCACTGATGGGACTAATTTCATGAAAACAAGACCTTAAAACCACAGTCAACTCTTTATAATACAAGAACCACATGTCTCAGTGGTATGAAATAATTGATCACTCCCTCCCTCAAGAGAGAAAAGGAAAGATGAATCATGCATGTCTTAAAACTTCAAATGCTCCACATTTGCTGCCCTGGATGCTCTTGGGGAGGTAAAAATGAAGTGCTAGCGATGAGAAGGGACAGGCTGCCTTGGAAAAATTCATGCTATGGACAGTGTTATAAAAGCACATTTTGACATGCTTCCAATGTTGATATTTTGTTCTGGAAAAAAAGGTGTCTTGTCTGCATACTAAAACCTGGGAGAGCTTTAAACAGATTAGAAGATTATGTTTTCAAACAATTTCAGCAGGTTTGGGCTAATTGGTTAAAAACGTAGAAATATAACACCTTCCAATTAGTTTACAACAAGTTATTGGCATCAGAGAAGATGAGAATTTTCCAGAAGTGTCTCGAAAACAAAGAGTTTTACATAATTGGTAGATGGAACTAAATTGTGAAATTCACAATTCAATAACAGCAAACAGTGTAGTTCCTTCATTTGGAGCCACCAACCTTTATAAAATACCTTTCTCAGCTATACCAATCCTTAAAACCAAGCATCTAAACAAACTTTAGATCTTCCAAAGTACCATATAGTGTTTTAAAAAAAAGCTTTAGAAAATAAAGCACTTTCATTCACAAATTAACATTTTTTTTTGTATTGTGAAGAATTATTTGTGACTAATTTTTTGGAGAATATTTAGAAACATACTGCATTAATACAGTAGTGTATACATATGATAGACCAGACTACCCAGATCACAATCCAGTTACTGCTCAGTATGTTGCAGCCTTGCTTTTATTTTTTCATCTCAGGAGGTAGACTTTAGCTAATGACTTTCCACCAAATTTACTGGTCACAATCTACCTTGCTTGATTTTTGCTACATTTGACACCACTTTTCTAATTCCTCTTCTTTCTTGGGTTTTGTGGTAAGTTTTCCTCTTTACTACTAATCCTTGAAGTCTTCTTCCTGCTTCTTGTTTACCTGTCCCTTAGAAGTTGATGTAGCCCAGGGGCTCAACTGTATTTACTTCTCTATAAACTCCCCTGGAGCGGACTGGAGATGTTTGTGCACTACTTCAAACTCTTTGACCTTGCCTCTCCTTGAAGACATTGCTACAGGGAACTTTTTCATCTAAGAGAAATCCAAAATCATCTCACCCCACCAGCATCCTGTCCTGGAGCTTAAGACACTGACATGCAGATAGATGCCTGTGGGAATTTGCTCAGTGCTTATGCAAATGTAACCCAGAAAGCCAAGGCAATGGAGCCTTCTAGATAGATGCTTTCCCCTTTCTTTCTCTGGAAGATAGTTCTAAGGCCTTGCCTGAAGTTCCCATGGGATAGCACCATCAGTCACCTGTAGTAGGGACCAACTCAGTGATGCATCCATGTATTGGCTCATTTCCCACTACATTTAGCTCCTGCTGTATTCCCAATAAACTACCTGCCCATCAGCCTCAGCGTAGGTTCCCCCCAAAGCAGGGTCTGAAATAAAGACATCCTGTATGGTCAGTAGCTAATGACCTTGTACTTTCTCATCTGCAGGTCCCCTTCTCCACCTAGGCCTCTGTCCAGGCTCTCTAATTGCCAATGCCCATTTCTACCTGACTGAGCTGTATGCAGGAATCTCAGGCTCCAACAGAATGAAACTTCTCTCAATTTGACCCTTATTTTTAACAAGAGGTACCATCATCAGCCACAGAGACTGAATCTGTCAAAATCCTAACAAGAATATGTCAACAAATATGAAAAATAAACAGTTGCCTACAGACTAAAAATGATATATATCCCAAGTTTTGAGAAAGGAGATGCCAAGGAGTGCAGTAACCATAGGACCACTGCTCCAATTTCCTAAGCAAGTAAAATGATGCTTCAGGTGATGTGATAAAGGCCTTTACACCTCACATGGAGCAAGACATGCCAGATGTTCAAACTGGATTCTGAAAAGGAAGAGGCACTTGAGATCTCATTGTGAACATTTGTTGGATATGGATGAGCTTCAGGGAATTTCAGGAGGTTAGTCTATGTATTACAGACCACAGTAAAGCCTTTGACTGCATGGATCTTGAAAAGCTCTGGGTTGCTCTGGAACAGCGGTTCTCAACCTGTGGGTCGCAACCCCTTTGGCGGTCGAACGACCCTTTCACAGGGGTCGCCTAAGACCATCCTGCATATCAGATATTTACATTACGATTCATAACAGTAGCAACATTACAGTTATGAAGTAGCAACGAAAATGATTTTATGGTTGGGTCACAACATGAGGAACTGTATTTAAAGGGCCAGAAGGTTGAGAACCACTGCTCTGGAAGAACTGGGCGTGTCCCAGCACTTGATTATCCTAAAGTGTAACCTGTATTGTGGACAGAAGCCACTGTCAGGATAGAATATGGAGAGACAGAATGGTTTTCTACAGGCAAAAGTGTCAGACAAAGGTGCATTTTATCTCCCTATTTGTTTAATCTGTACACAGACCATATCATACAAAAAATCAGGTTATACTCAAAAGAAGAAAAAGTAAAAAATTGGTGGAAGAAATATCAATAACTTAAGATATGCAGATGATGCCCTCTTACTTTGTGATTGGAAATGACTTTTGATGAAAGTGAAAACAGAAAGTGCCAAAGCATTACTTCATTTGAATATCAAGAAGACAAAAATTATGACCATAGAAGAAATACACAACATTAGCATAGACAAAGAAACATTGAAATTGTGAAAGGTTTTACTCATCAATTGGTTCAGTCATCAATTCAAATGGAGACTGCATCAATTCAAGAGAAGGCTGAGACCCAGAGGGCAAGGAAAGAATTAGGAAAGATCTTTAAGGACAAAGAGGTGTCATTAGAGACCAAGGCTAAGATCATCCACACCCTCATATTCCCAATTATTATTGAAAGGAATTTTAGAGACAGGACAGGCAGTTTTAGGGAAGAAGGGCGGTTCATGGCAGAGGAATGCATATGTGAAGGGAAGAGATAGCTTCAGGATGCCAGGATCCTTATTAGTTTTACAGAGGACAGAGAAATGTTATAAGAGGGAGACATACATTCACAGAGGATAGAAACATGTTACAAAAGGAAAACATACTTTCACAAAGGATAGAGGAATGTTGCAAGATAAGGAGGAGCAAAAGAGGGAGGCACCAGGTGGCCTTTGACCTTTGAAACTGATACTCTGCAGAAAAATGACCCCTTAGGAAAGCAGGGGATCATAAATTAAGGAAGGATCCAATTAGAAAAGGTCATGAAGAGACAAAAAGCTACAGCCTTTATAAACCAGGAGACAAAGAGACTCAAGAGGATTTTAGATTTTTTCCCATTTTAGAGAGAGAGAACAGGTTTTTCCCATTTGGGGATCCCTCCCCCAGGGGTAGTTTGTATATGCTTCCAATAAACTTCCACCTTTTTATTTAAAATATTTTAGTCCATGAATTTATTCTTCAAACTTCATAGGACAAGAACCCAGAAGGAGAGTTTGCTTGCCAAACCCCACGTATCACTATAAGTAAAATTTGGACAGTGAAGAAGGCTGATGGGGGGGAAATGGATTCGTTTGAAAGATGGTGTTGGAGATCTTCACAGATACCCTGGGCCCCCAGAAAGATGGACAAGTGGGTCCTAGAGCACATTAAACCTGAAACATCACAGGAGGAAAAAAATGACAAAACCAAAGCTCTACTACTATGGGCATATTATGGAAAGAGTTCTTTGGGAAAGACAATAATATTGGGGGAAAAAATAAAAGGCAGCAGGAAAGAAGGAGGAACAAATATGAGATAGGGGATACAACCCCTTAATTAAGTGCCAGGCGGGTAGTTAAGCTACATAATCTTTACTCCCTGGAATGGAGATAAGAAACGCCCTAACCTTTGTAATAGAAATTGACAGGATTAAAATCGGCTGGTATAAATATGGATGTAACAAGACAATAAACATCAGATCCTGATCAGTTCCTAACCAGAACTCCGACCAGAACTTTGGCTGGAGAACAGGACACATTTCTGAATGTTGCACATCTTACCAATTCTGTATATTTCTCCAAACACTGAAGCCTTAGAACCCTCCTCCTAACTAAACACGCAATTGCAATCTGATCTCTGCTCTTTCACCCCCTTATTTTTGACCTGCTCTAAATATTTTATTTTATGAAATTCAATATAAGAGATAACTTTAAAGATTAGTAAATACCTATGTGTATAAACAACTCATGTATATAAAATAGAGTTTTCCCAATACCTATGAACCCTTTCATTTCAATCAGGATTCAAATCCAAAGCCATTGTGCTTCTTTTAACAAATAGCTCCTTGAAACTAGATAACCTAGTCCGTAAATGGTTCCAGAATCTAGGTTTTGCAGATATTCCCAGGGTGTCATTTATCATGTTCTGCCCCTTCTATTTTCTATAAATTGAAAGTTAGATCTAGACACTTCAGATCAAATCTGTATTTTGGCAAGAACAGTTACCAGAGGACTATTTTAGGCCAGGTATTCTGGGAATAGAGCCTGAGGCAGAAATATTTGCTGATACTTTAATGCAAAAAAGTACCATCTCAAAAAAAGCAGGAAGGGAAAAACCAGGGAAGGGGAGATTGGAAATATGACAAAGTATGTTTCTGAGTTGACCGTAGCTTCCTAACTAGCTGTGTCTCGGTTTGCCCAGAAGTCTTTATAGAGGCCCAGGAAGGTATTTCCCCCAAATCCCATTGAGTGAGGAAGAGAATAATTTATCCACCGGCTCCTTTCTGCCACTGTCAAAGCTGCCCAGGGACTGTTAACTCCCCAACACATCTCTTATGAACTCAGAGGGTCTTCAATTGTCTATCATTCCCAGAGGGAGGCAAGGCCGTGAGCAACCTGAAGACTCATGATGCAGCCCTTACAAATCCCTTGTTATGTGGCAACAGCTGAAGCAGCAGACATGTCTCTTCCCAGACGGCAGGAAAAGTACCACCAGTGTTAGAGCCCCTGGAGTTGGACTCAGGGCAGGTGAATGAGTCCAGAATGCTGCAGGTCTGAGTTCAGAACTGCTGTGCTCTTCAATCAGGAGGCACACAGTATCTGGTTGTGTCTCCTTTTTTTGACAAGGGAAGACATTGAAGATTATTTTCTAGAACCATCCTTTTATTTGTGGTACAAGATTTTGGTAAATCCTTAATTGTAAGGTTTATTCATGCTGTTAGCTATTTTCAGTGTTTTAGTTTTCCCAGACATCAGGGTGCCTGGGTTGATAGCTGCTCCTCAACTTTGGGTGTTCTTAGCAGGAATCTGGGTATCCTAGTCCTATTAGAAGCCATCCAGCCACTATCAGCTCATCTCACCCCATTTATCAGGATGGTCCATTGTAGTTAGGCTAAGGAATTCTGCTAACATTGAGCCCTGGAGTGAACCCATACTGTGGTAGGAATAGGACCACTACCAAGTAAGGAGAACAGGATGTCCTAGATAAATGAAAACAAATATGCTGAGTTCAGGGAGAGGCCGATGGCAGCCTCATATTTATCAGGCCACAAAATAAAGGACAGCAATAAGTGGACAGCCTCCGTAACTTAGGGGAGAGCAGGCCACACTGTAAGTGGGAAGGTAGGCAATAGGGAAGTACAAACACACGGTCAAGTCTGCTGATGTGCTCTGCATCCATGTCAGCTTTTCCATACAACTTCAACTCCCCTCTGCCTGCCAATATGATGATTTACCCTGGCTAACAGAACTGTTTCCAAGTGTCACCCAGCCTGGAATTGGAACCTGCAAGTTCACTGGCTCCTTTGGGGTCTGAGCCAGTCCTAGAGACTCCCCCTGCTTAATGTGAAGTTCTGACCTGGCACACTGACTGGGTGAAGAAGGGAACCGATTCATGGTCTCGTATGGCACAGTATGGGACACTGATGGGCAACTCTCACACAGAGCACCTCGTCAGTTTGGTTGAAGCTTTCTCTGGCATGCCTCACAGTTTGCCTTTTCCATTTGCCCAATCTGTATCCTTCTGTTTGTTTCACAGGTGCTACCCTGCAACAGATCACCATCTATATTATATTTCTCCCCATTCCAGATTTTTTTTTACCATCATATCTCATTTGCATGTTCTAGGGTCTTGCAGAGAGAGGTAGCCGGACTTTTGTGCCTAAGGCGTCCAACCCTGGTCACCAAGCTCTTGGTTACTGAAATTCATGCTTGTCCCCAGTCATGGAAGCACCAAGAGGTCCGGTGATCCCCAGACATGTTCCTGTCTCCCCTCATTATGTGACATCAGCCTTCGCACTTCATCACAAAGAAATTTATATAGTAATTTTTTTCTTGTGTATCCTTGGTGAGAAAAGTTTCCTCTTTCCGTCTATAGAACAATATCAGGAACCCCCTTCCAATAGAGCACAAAGGTGTGGCAAGATGAGCACAAGTTCCCCAGGTGGGTCCTGAGCAGGGAATGTAAGACTGGCCACTCACAGCTACCCCTTGGTGATAGGGAGAAGGCAAGAGCTTTCAATTGGTGGCATCAAGTAGTAGCTGTTGGCACATGTAGTAGCTGTTGGTACAAAGTGGGTACATTTTCAAGATAGATTTCTCTCACTCCCAGACCTCACCTGCATGGTCTAAATTATTTGCCCAGAAAGGTAAACTCAGATGTTCATTCCTAGGTAGTCTGAGACCTGGCTTACCAGTCACTTGCCAGGTCATGGAAGAAGCAAAGGTGCCTGGTGAATCCAATACATGCTCCCTCATGCTCTCAATTATGCAGCAGCAGCCTTGACTCCTCACCACAGCTAGAGTCCATTACCTTGTTATTACCTTCTTTGCCTGTTGATCCTACAGGATCTGGCAGTGTTTATGCTTTATGTTTGGTGGAGATTGTGTGTCCATAGGTGGGAACATCATCCACTATCCTTCCCTCTGTTAGAAACCAGTACTTCTAAGATTATGTCAAGGGGAAGCGTAAGTCCCTAAGTGAATCCCTAAAGCAGTGGTTCTCAACCTTCCTAATGCCGTGACCCTTTAATACAGTTCCTCATGTTGTGGTGACCCCCAACCATAAAATTATTTTCATTGCTACTTCATAACTGTAATTTTGCTACTGTTATGAATCGTAATGTAAATATCTGATATGCAGGATGTATTTTCATTGTTACAAATTGAACATAATTAAAGCATAGTGATTAATCACAAAAACAATATATGTGTTTTCTGATGGTCTTAGGCGACCTCTGTGAAAGGGTCGTTCGACCCCCAAAGGGGTCGCAATCCACAGGTTGAGAACCGCTGCCCTAAAGGGATGATACGAGTGGCTATTCCTACCTTTACGCTCATGTATAGGGTACTCTCAGGTGCTACTTACCTCTCAGGCTTTCAGTAGTGGCTGTTGGTTTAAAGTGTGCAGGCATTGTTCAGACAGTGAGGTGCCAAAGGTAACAAAGCTGACGTACCAGCTCTGGACAAGAGGCTATACTCAGGAATGTCAAGCTGATAACCTTTAGGCTTTATGGTATACTATAATAATTGGTTCCTTTGGTGCCTGTGATTAGGCTCAGTCATTATCCACCATGAATCCATCTGATTATTGCAGATGCCATACATATGGTCATTTAACAGGGATATGATTAACAGGGGTCACAATTCCCATCTCCTCTAAGACATTCAGGAAACAATAGTTATCTACCATTCCTCCCACATCTGATATTAATTGTTTTCTTATACAGGGTGTAGTTTTATGGACTTGTCCCTTGAAAGGTAGGGTTTGCCCACCTTTATAATTGACTAGAGGCCCGGTGCATGAATTCATGCATGCGTGGGGTCCCTCTGCCTGGCTGGTGACTGGGGCTGATCAGGGCCCGACTTGCCCAGTCCTGATCTGGCCAGGAGGTTGGCCAGCCAGGAGGAGGGACCGTGGGAGGTTGGGCGGCTGGGGGGGAGGTTGGCTGTAGGAGTGCATTGACCACCAGGGGGTAGCTCCTGCATTAAGCGTCTGGCCCCTGGTGGTCAGTGTGCGTCATAGCTACCAGCTGGTCATCCAGTCATAAAGGTCACTTAGGCTTTTATATATATAGATTCCACATATCAGGAAGTAGCATGAGGGCTTTACCAATGGCAAGTAGGTCCGACCCGCTCAGGCCTTCAAATGCAATGGGAAATGAGCACAGGGTGGATTCAGAGACTCAGTGAACCCAGCAAGACTAACTTGGGAAGGGACTTTAACAACTACCCCTTACTCTACTAGGAAGGTCATGAGTGTTTTGGGTCCTTCGTATCTGATTCTGTACTCAACAGCTCCTGCATGATCTGAGGAGCTCCCTTGTCACAGGATGGAGTTTCTCAGATAAGTGACCAGGTGTGATCACTGAACAAAGAATAATGACTCTGGTGGGGCAGCAGTCTCAAACTTCTGCTCATCCCCTCTATCCCTTTCAGTCTGGTAAGCCAGGTGATACCTTTTACCATTATCCAGCTTTATAGTCTGCACCTCCTGTTCCCACACTTTCAAGATGGTTAGCCACCCATCTTTGTCACTGCTTCATGGGTCATGGTCTAGTAGCCCCATGCTTGCCACTCTGGCTTGTGGTTCTTTATGGCAACCCTCAGGGCAATGTGGATGCAATTAAATTCTGGTGCTCGGCCCCTGCTTGTCCAAATTCTACCATCCCCACAGACACCAGGGAGCCCAGCTTCATGTATCCCCTCCCATCAACCTTCCCCCACCAGCTCCTCACACGGGCTGTGTATTCTCACTAGTGCTCTTTTTTAGTTCCAGAGAAAGGAGTGACCACTGGGGCCCCCCTGGAGAACATAGTGTGTGGCTGCTCTGACCAAATATTCAAGCCATCCTGGCCACCTACTTCATATGCTTTACAACTTAAACCCCAGAATTTGAAAAATCATGATGATGGTTTTCCATGTATACTCACATTTAGGTGTCAAGGACTAGGGAAATAAACAGTGGGACCAGAGGCTACTTGGACTAATAAAGAATCCTCACTGTTTGAGGACTTTATTAATTGGCCTCATGCATCCTTAGTCTAACTGGAAACTCATGAGCATTTTTTCTATCCTTCATATCACTAACAAGTTTAACCTCTACCCAACAACTCCTAATGATGTTACTCTCTCTTTTCCCCAGTATCTAGTTCTTCAGATAAGTGACCATACATTCCTTTTGGGATGGAGTTGGGGGAAATACTTCTTATAGTACAGTGGGGCCTTGACTTACTAGTTTAATTCGTTCGGAGACCGAGCTTGTTAAGGAGCTCATTAAGAAGCCCGTTAACTCAAATTACTCTATCAACTCAAAGCAAAAAATCCTCCGAGAGACAGCTGGTCTCTCAAAAAACTCGTTAGTCAGGACACTCGTAAGTCAAGGCCCCACTGTATTAAGGTTTTCCCCTCAAGGGGACTTAGCTAGAATTGGCTCGGATGTGAGAAATGAGGAAGGGAGAGTGGCGTCCAGTGGGGCAGTTGATGTAAGTCTTCTCACCCACTCTTGTTCTCTTTTGTTATACAGGCTAAGCAATATTTTGTGACCACCCATCTTTCACAAGCACCAAATGAATCATGATCTGATTGCCTTGTGAACCAAGGCCTGAACCAAGGCCTTTTGCTTGCTATTCTGGCTTCAGAGCATCATGGATATGATTAAGTGCTGTTGCCTGGCCTCTGCTATTTCTGAATCCTACCAGCCACATAGGTATCAGTTCAATAGGAATATCTACTACCATCAACCCTGGCCGATGGATGGCCACCACCCCTGTCTCTCAGTGAGGTTGGTGTCTCCCATCACTAGTACTTTCCTTGTTTTAGGGAAAGGACTGACCTCTGGGGCATCCTGGGAACATTCTGGCTCCTTTGGTTACATATAATAAAGCTTGTTTAGTGGGCCCACCTGAGACCTTTCTCAAAACTTTGCTGAGGTAACTCGGCCATCTCCCTCCTCATTTGTTGTATGTCAGGAGCGCTCATGCTTGGCTGCAGTTAAAATCACCTGGGGAGTCATAAAACTACTGATGTTTGGCCTTATATCCTGAGATTCTGAGTTATTTGCAAAATATTGAGAAGTTTAAGGGTCAATATTTTTTAAAAATATCTCCCCACATGGCTTCAGTGCACAGCAATATTTGTGGATTGCTGCTATGGGCCATCTTTCTGCACCCCCTCCCTTTCCCAGAGCCTCTGATTGCTATCCCAGCAGCATGCTGAGACTGGTTCTATATGTCTTTGCCAGGACATTAGTCAGTCCTGTGAGCGTCCTTGTATCAATAAGCTCTCCATTATCCAGCCTTATATTCTGCATCCTGTTCCAGCACCTTTAAGATCCATTCGTAAGTCTGTTCCCTCAGCTCCTACTGACACAGAGTAGGCAGCTTCTATTGATCCCTTGGCAAATGATCCCTTCTTGGTTGTGAGGATAGACTGCCCCTCTTGGGCCATGGTGAACTTGACACTAATAATTGGCCTCGGAGCTGTGTGAGAGAGATGGGGCATGTATTACAAGCAGCAAATACGTTTGATAGATGTGCCTCAGAGGTGAGGCTTCTGCTTCACCCTTAAGCAAGGGGAGAAGCCCGAGGATTCCCGAGGGAAACTGGGGGACTCAAGGTCTGAATATCTGCCTAGGTGTCTCTTCATAAGCATCCTATTCCTTTATCAAGGCCCGACTTGAATTTACAAGATTTAACATCCCTTATAATTCTACTCTTTGTCCTAATCATATAATGGGCCTGATTTTTAGTTCCAAATGCTGAAATGTGTTGCACAAGATACAGCAAAGTTGAAGGTAAGATGCAGGAAGGTACCAATTACATACCAGAAGCCATATCAACATGATCTCAAAGTCTGTTTTGTCTGAGAAGTTATTATGTGCACACAAACTGGACAATATCCTTTTCAAGTGACTATTTCAAATATATCAACCTAAATCTGTAGTTCCATCAATGTGAAAGACAATCCCATAAACACATTGGATTATTAATATACTTCTATCAGTATTGATATAAAGTAGACGAATCAGTAATGATTTGACCACTACAATAAATAAACTGAAGCAGGTATATGGAACCACGCCCAGTAAATGCAGAACACATTCAAGCACATGGGGAACTTTGGTAAAAAAAAAAAAAAGGCAAATAAGCCCTACTCGGTTTGGCTCAGTAGATAAAGCGTCAGCCTGCCGACTGAAGGGTCCCAGGTTCGATTCTGATCAAGGGCATATACCTTGGTTGCGGGCACATCCCCAGTAGGGGGTGTGTAGGAGGCAGCTGATCGATGTTTCTCTCTCATCCATGTTTCTAACTCTCTATCCCTCTCCCTTTCTCTCTGTAAAAAATTACATGTATATATATATATATATATATATATATATATATATATATATGGCAAATAAAATTTCAAAGGGCAAATTATATGGAGTGCGCTTGATTAAATGCAAACAGACTAGAAATCAGTAAAAAAAAAAAAAAAAAAGATTGGAAAATTATCCTGTATTTGGAAAGTAATAGTCTCACTTGTAGCCATGGCCCAGTAGCTCAGTTGGTTAGAGTGTTGTCCCAATACACCAAGGTGCGGATTTAATCTCTGGTCAAGGCTCATACAAGAATCAACCAATGAATGCATAAATAAGTGAAACAACAAATTGATCTCTCTCTCTCTCTCTCTCTTTCTCTCTCTCTCTCAATCTTCTCCCCTCCCTCCCCATTTATTTAGAATGTAGAAAGCCTCAAGAGGGAAGCCTCTTCACTTAAAAAAACACACAACATATCTAAAAAATGTAACCTTTTTTGAGCTTACAAGGTAAGCCTGTGAATTAAGTTCCAGAGTACCAATGCCCTGGGGGGAGAGGCAGGACATGCCCATCTCACATCCGGCAGAGCACAAAAGGAAGGGATGGAGCGTCCCTATAGGTGGGTTAGAAGAATGTTCAGGAATTATTAAAGGCCTAGTGTGGGCTCAAGTTTCCAATACATAAGAGAACTTTACACTGATGCACAAGCTCTTTGCAAGGGTCTCCCTCCAACTGCCCATGAGAAAGCCTGGGACAGAGACCAGGAAGCCCTGCTAGGTGGTGCACACAGGCAGGACAGGCAGCTGTGGCTGGAGGCCAGGTTCAAGCACCTCTTCATTCCAGGGATCTTCTCTCAGAAGGTTCTTATGCTCCTGAGGATTGGGTGAAAAATTCTCTCCCTCCCAGAGCCTGGCAAAGACCTAAAACTTTTGGATGGGGACGCAAAGCAAAGCCCATCTGCCTCTGTAGGAGGGAAGGCATTCTCTCTTCTGTTGCCAGGACTAAAGGAAGGAGCCACGGCTTCTGGGAGAGGAGAAGCAGGAGGCCCCACAGCCTGCCCCTAGTCCTACAGCAATACAAACAGGTCTGCTGCTACTGGGGGAAGCAGAGGGTGTGCTTTCCTAGAAGACTAAGGGGAAATGTGGTTGCCATGGGGATGGGGAAGAGTTGCTTGGAAACCACCACCCCAGAGGCCCAGGCATAGAGAGCCAGCCTGACACTAAGGGCAATCAAGAACGGAGGGCATTTCTGGCCTCACTGTAAGCTTAGAACTGATAACAAGCCCAACAGTCTACTGATGGGAAGGGCAAAATCAGTAGATAAAAGATTTAGTGGGGAGGGTAGACAATGTACATAAATAGATGGAGAATTTCAGCAGAAAAATGGAAACTATAAAAGTTAAGAAATGGGAAAGAAAAACAACAACAACCCTGTGGCATCGGAAAGACAGCTTTCAAATGTTTCAGAAGACTGGACTCAGCAGAAGGAGGAACCAGTGACCTTGAAGACAGTTCGACAGCAACGACTCAGCTGAAACACAAAGAAAAACAGAATACAAGAATTGTCAACAGTGTCTTACAGCTCAACATTATTAAAGTGCCAGAGAGAGAAGAGAATAAAAAGGATGGAGAATATTTAAAGATGGACAGGTGGAGGCAGGAGGTATCATGTGGACACTCCCATTTCTATTCAATTTTGCTGTGAACCTAGAACTGTTCTTAAAGTCTATACAGTGGGGCCTTGACTTATGAGTGTCCTGACTAACGAGTTTTTCAAGATACGAGCCGTCTCTCGGCAGATTTTTTGCTTTGCGTTGCGAGCTAAAATTTGGGTTACGAGCCAGCTTCAGATACCCCACCGCTAGTTGGCACAGCAAACATCACAGTGAACACCACCACAACAGCCCAGCATCACATGTCATTGTAATGGTGAAAATTGATTTGACATACAAGTAATTTGAGTTACAAGCTCCGTCACGGAACAAATTAAACTCGTAAGTCAAGGCCCCACTGTATTAAAGAACAGGAGGGGAAAAGGTACTGAAAACTTAAAAATAAATGACAGAAAGCCCTAACCGGTTTGGCTCAGTGAATAGAGCATAGGCCTGTGGACTCAAAGGTCCCCAGTTTGATTCTGGTCAAGGGCATGTACCTTGGTTGCGGGCACATCCCCAGTGGGGAGTTTGCAGCTGATCGATGTTTCTCTCTCATCGATGTTTCTAACTCTCTATCCCTCTCCCTTCATCTCTGTAAAAAATCAATAAAATATATTTAAAAAATGACAGAAAAACACAGATTCTGGAAGTTCCAGGAACAGAAGCAGAATGCCAGCATATATCCATAATCTCATTTAACATGATTATGTTAAACCCCAAAAGTATTGTTTTCCATAGTAATTAACAAGTTAGTTTTAAATTTGGATAGGAAAGCCAAGGGGACAAGAATAGCTAAATCACTGCTGAAAAAAACAGGGTACAGGCATGGTCTCTGAAGGTTTATATTGGAATGAATGCTGATGGATGGACTGGAATAAAGAACTCAGAATAGACTCAAGTATGCAGAAGTCTGAAATGACACAGCTGCTCCCTCAGAGCGAGAAGGGGTGGGATAGGAATGAATGCCTCAAAAAATGAGTTGAGGGCAGAAAATTATTTATATGGGGAAAAACTTGAGTTTGCACCCCACCACCACTCACCATGTGCAAAAAGTATTTCAATTCCACATATATTAAAATGTAGATGTCAAGCCAGCTTATTCTATGTTGTCTTCTAAAAATTATTTTATGGTTCTGAAGTAACATAGAAGAAATTCTTTGGTACGTAAAAAGTACACATTAAAAAAGTACTGATTAATTTTTGCTATATTAAAGAATTAATGAGACATCACCGATGGAAAATACATTGTAAATGAGGAGAAAATATTTGTACCATATAAACAAAACAAGAGACTAGTGTTTAGGTTATATGATAAATTCCTATCAATCAGTAAGAAAGGAAAAAACCTCAATAGCAAGTGGCACACCGATTTCACATAAACAGAAATAACTAGTAATCATGAAGATGGTCAACGACACTAATGACCAGGGAATGGACGTTAAACACCAGGTTACAGAAGCACCCGACTAACAATGATGAAAAAGCTAAAGCCGACGGGTTATATCAGCCTAAGTCCTACAGGAGGCGAATGAGTTAAAAAACTCAATTTAGACTGTGAGGTGGGTTTTTCAGACCAAGGGGTCTCTGCACAATGGTGCTGGCAGTGTGTAGGGGAAGCACACTGGGGAGTGTGCTAACGAGGGAAGAAGCGGTTACCTGCATCCTGGCAGACCTTTCTTCTGATCTCTTGCCAATGTTTCCCATGACGGTACCAAGCAGGAGGCTGAAGGGCCTGGGCACCTGAGAGGTGAAGACCATTCAGCTCAGCCTCTGGGAGCAGAGAAAGGAGAGTTTGGGGAGCTAACAGAAGAGCCCAGAAACACAGAAAATGCCAAAATAAAGAGGAAGATTGCTTAATACGTTTTACGAAGGTACCTTAGTTGATACCATAGAGAATGAAAAAGGCAAGCTTTATGTCAACCTTAACAGATGCAAGGAGTCTAAGAATATTGAAAAATCAAATATGGCAATGTATTAGAAGAATAATATATAGGGATTAAGTAGATTTGTCTCAGAAATGCAAAGTAGATCAATATTGGGGGGGAGGGTATCAACAGCTGACTGCATTAACACGGTAAAGGAGGAAAAACCTCCACATTATCTCATTTTTAAAAAGCATTTGCAAACTTTTGTCAATGAGTGATTTTTGTCAAGCTAGGGATAACAGGAAACATCTGTAATGTGATACAGGGAATCCTCCAATGGCTTAGAGCAAACATCACATTTAATAAAGAGCTATTAGAAGCATCCAATTTAGTTAGAAAAAAAACGGCATTACTGTTATTACCGCCACTTTTCACCACCATAATATTGTTCCAGCAAATTAAGAATAATGTTAACATTAGAACAGGAAAAAATACTTGTAGCTATAATCATATTTCAAGTTCAAGGTGGCGTAAACTGAGTACATGCTAAAAACATCCCTATTATTTTTATCTTATACTAGAGGCCTGGTGCGTGAAATTCATGCGGGGTGGGGGGTGGGGGGCAGAGGAGGGGAACGACCCCTCAGCCCAGCCTGCACCCTCTCCAATCTGGGACCCCTCGGGGGATGTCTGACTGTCAGCAGTTGGACATCCCTCTCACAATCCTGGACCTCTGGCTCCTAATTGGTCACATGCCTGCCTGCCTGGTCGCCCCTACCTGCCCCCCCTGCTGGCCTGATAACCCCTCACTGCCTCTGCATGCCGGCCTGATTGCCCCTAACTGCCCCCCTGCCTGCCTGGTCGCCCCAACTTCCCCCCCTGCTGGCGTAGTTGCCCCACACAGCCTGCTTGTTCAATCATTTGGTCATCCCTCACTAACATACAGGATGTCAATGTTTCAGAATGAGAGAGTTCATAAACTGCAGCGTAGCCATGCTTAAAAATGAGGAGGTTAAAAGGGGTTAGACTCAAGACACTGCTCTGAAAGGGGCCCCTGACACAGGAACCCTAGTTGTGGTGGGGTTCCTGCCATGGACACCCCCTCTTTCCCTCCCCAGAGGACAGGTACAGAGATAACCCTCTGTGTTTCAGGCTTAAAGATGGGGAGTTGGGAGGAACCTGCACCAAACAAGATAGACTTAGTTGCTTAGGCCTCTTGACATCCATAAGCTCAGACACACTGGCTCATTAGTTTCAAAGTCAAATGAGTGCTAGTATTTACTTAACTTTATGTAGTAAAACCTTACCCTCTCATGTGCCCCCATCACCAAGTTTCATTTTAGCTTAGAGATGGTAAGCTGAAAGTGAGATTAAAAACAGTTTGTCCAAAGCTAAATGGCTAGTTAATGGCCAGGTCTCCTGATCTGAATCCCATCATTTATTATTCACACATGTATACCCCATAACCAAGAAAAAAGCCAGTGGAAGTCTATTTCTCAACAGCCCAGTACCTAGAAGGGCCAGTTCTTTATCAGCACTGTGCTGTCATGTATTAATTTCTGTTTTTATTACTTTTCTTATTCTTTATTGATCTCAAACAGAAAAATATTTATGGAATTTGGCTAAAGCTATAGTTATACTTGAATGTCTTACAATATTTTTAAAAACATGTTTTAAAAAATTATCTAAGGCTACAAGTTTACCTCTGATATTTGATTTATTCTTTGATTCGGTAGCTATGAAGCAGAGCACTTTTAATTGCAAGGGCAGGGGAAATTGTTTTCTATTTCCGTTGTGTAAGCTATATTCTCTGTGACAACGTAATTTCTGCTCTTTGAAATTTAAGGTTCTCTGGCCTGACATACAATCTTTTTTTGTTAGTCTTTTATGGGTGCTTAGAAAATGTATACTCTGTTAATAGGGTATAAAGTTCAATGTATAATTATCAATTTAGCACAGAGCTCCTCTACTCTAAGAAAATCATATAGGCGATGAAGAAATGTAAGCCAACAGTCACATTCCTGGATATATCCCAGAGTACTCGCACAGAGTCATAAATATTCCAGAATATTCATTTTGGTGTTGAGAAAAGTTGGCAAAGAACCTAGATGTTCATTACAGGAAATGAAAAGTTAAATTACTGAAGTTGGAAACCATAAACTACATGCGGCATAACAACCACCACCAATCTTGGAGTGTTAAGTAAAAATGAAAGATCTATAGCATAATGACTTTTATGTAAATGAAAAATACATATAACATTTTATATTACCCAAGTATAAATGTATATTTTCAGACATTTGATACAGAGGGATTATCTAGTGGAGAGGTTGGGATGGGAATAAAGAATCAAAGATAAGGAGAGAAAAGGAAATAAGATAGGCTACAATAGTTCCAGTTTATATCATTTGATATTTGATACTTAAACGATCAGGCTCATGCAAATCAATTGTTTTGTTCTCAGACCTTTTGCCTTTCCCTTCTCCTGAAAAACTATACTTTCCAGGCCCTGATTTGACGGACCATCTCTAAGACAGCCCTCAGAATCCCTAATCCCTGCCTAGCACCCTCCCTGCCTTCAGTATGGGCAGAACCCTTCACTTGCTTCTAACCAATAAGACATAGCAACAGTGATAGTATGTCGTGTCCATGCTTATCTTACACAAGATGAAGGTGGTAATTTCCCGTTGGGCTTTAACAAAGCAGGAATCTGTATTGGGGGAACCCACATGGCAAAGACGTTAGGGAAACCTCTAGAAATTGAGGCCTTGAGCTCATGGAAGTGAGTTTTACTAGCAACCATCTGAGTTGAGAAATAGATTCTTCCCCAGTCAAGCCTCCAGATGAGAAGGCAGTCCAGCCAAGACCTTGAGTGAGACCCTGAAGCCAAGGTTCCAGTTAGTTAAAGCTGAGCCTGGATTCTTGACCCATAGGAACTGAGATAATGAGTATTGACTCAGGCTGCAAAGTTCATAATAATGTCCTTTTGCAGCAATAGATAATGAATACATCTGTCAACAAGCTTTTGGGGAGGCTCACCCCGTGGCCCACACTAACATGACATTGGACGGTAGAGAAACAGAAGCTCAAGTATTTACCTTCTCTCTCAACTTGAGCACCATCTCACAGCGACTCCCTGTTGCCCGCTTCTGCCAGGTAGCTTCATGTAAGCCCAGGTTCCCGGATTCTTGGACACCATATCCTCACTTTGTCTCATTAACATGTAGTACCTGTGGCTGCTGATTATTCTCGATCACTGGGTTACTGCTATTCTGTTTTTAAAGGTAGCTATGAAACCATTCTCTTTAAGCCTTTCAATGGACTACCTAGGGCCTGGTAAGGAAAACTGAGTCAACACTGACAGACATAAGGCCTAATCTTCAATGGATTTGTTCTCGATTTCTTAATAACGAATCTAAGCAGAGTAATATGTCATTTATGGATGGGATAATTCACATTGTTAAAGGTGCCCATTCTGCCCCATTGATCTATATTATCAACACAATACCAAACAAAATACCAGCAGCATTTGTCTATAATAATTGACATCCTAAAATTCATATGGAAATGGAAATAGAACAGCCAAAGCAATTTTAATATGGAAGAACAAAGTTAAACTTTTAGTATCTGATTTCAAGACTTAATAAGGCAACAATAATCAAGGCAGTGTGGTATTGACATGTAGATGATTTGTCTCTCTCCCTTCTCCTTTTCATCTGTCTAAAATCAATATAAAATGTTTTTTAAAAAGGTATAATGACCAAAATCTTGACAGAAAAAATTCAAATGAAGTTGAACACATTTTCATGTATATAATCAAAGCAATGAAAATTATGTTTGTAGTAGTATATCACTGTACTTCTGTTGCAATTTTTTTTTTTGCCAGTACCAAGAGTTGGCAAGATGTGGAGCAGAGGGAAATCTTTGTATTCTGTTGATAAGAATATAGTTTGGTGCTGCAACTGCAGAAAAATATTCACGTAAGTAAAATTAAAACCCACTCCCAAGTATATAACCTAGAAAAATATTGCATACCTGTATGAGAAGTTTCCAAGAATGTTCAAAAAAACATTGGTTATAAAGGCAAGTGTCTGCAGCTAAAAAGCCCACCAACAGGAAAACATCTGAAGCTAACAAGTTATCTATTGAAATAATTTGGTGAAGACAAATGTGAGAATTATAGAAACATGCATAGTATATGCATGAATAAGTTTCACAATGAGTAGATAAATTCAGAAGGATTATAGTAGTTCATTTATATAAAAACCTGAAAAGCTATCACAAATACATGGGTGCTTAACAATATGTTGTTCAAAGATATAACAAGGATGTCCTAACCGGTTTGGCTCAGTGGATAGAGCATCAGCCTGCGGACTCAAGGGTCCCAGGTTCGATTCCAGTCAGGGGTGTGTACCTTGGTTGTGGGCACATCCCCAGTAGGGAGTGTGCAGAAGGCAGCTGATCCATGTTTCTAACTCTCTATCCCTCTCCCTTCCTCTCTGTGGGAAATCAATAAAATATATATATATTTTTAAAAAGATATAACAAGGAATTGATGAGCAGTTCCAGACAGGTTACCAAAAAGTGGGTATTGGAGTAGCAATGAAATGAATTGGTGGGTCCATTGTGACAGATATTTTGTTTTATTTCATTCTTCAACTAAAGATTTGTGTTTTTTTTTAAAGTCTTCATTTATATATAAGGTATACACAATAAAATGCATATATTAAGTGTAAAAGTTAATGACTTTTGACATGTAAACCTACCCAACCATGGGGCAAGATATAGAATATTAGAACATTTCTATCACTCCAGAGTTTTTTGTTTGTTTGTTTGTTTTATCCAGGAAACAACTCATCTGATTTCTCTCAGATTCATTTTGACTGTTCTAAAACTCCATACAAAAAGTTATAAAATGTGTATCTTTGTTAATCTCAGGGTTGCTTCACTTTCCCCGTTTAGCTTCTCCAGTCTCCCATCACCCATGTAAAAATCAGTTGTATTAGAAACCACTCTGATGTTTTAAGCAAAAAGATTGTTTTCCTGACTGGACCCAGACTGATAATGCCAAACTTGCATTCCTAGAAAAGTCAATTTTAGTGTTTTTATATATGTATATTTTGCTAAATCAGATCAGCTATTCTTTTGTTTAAGATTGTTCGTGAATACCAGCTCCAACATTTTCCTGCGCTCTCCTTATTTAGTTTCACAAATAAGGTTGGTTGGGCTTTGAACTGAGTTGAAAAATGCCCCCTTTCTCTGGAAGACTTTTTAAGATTGGAGTTACCTGTTTGAGAAAGCTTATTTATGAACCAGTCTTGGCCTGATTTGATTTCTCTCAATGTAATATAGAGCTATTTAGGTGAGTCATTTTTATGGTAATTCTGTTTTTCTAGAAATGTATTCATGTCATCCACGTTTTCAAAGTTATTGGCTAATGTGGCTTACAATATTCTTATTCTATATCTGTAGTTACAGTCTATTTCATAAGTCCAAATGCTGTATACTTGGGGCATCTTGCTTTTTGACCAATTATATTAGGGTCTGCTTTTGTGAAAACAAACTTAAGACAAGAATTTAAGTGCAAGTAAATTATTTGGGAAACACAAGTAGGCAGAGTGGGGAAGTCAGGCAGCCAAATAAATATATGATGTGTTAGTAAGCCTCTTCTCACTGGGAATGACTGGAGCCTATCCACAAGGGAAAATTCTGAAGGTACTCATTAGAGGGGCAAGCCCAAGGGGGCATTTACATGTGAGCTCCTATCAGTCATTGAGTAACTCCCCAGCACATAGGGCCTGCCCTATGCATAGACAAGGGGTTTTCTGTGGCTTTGGGGAAAGCCCTCATGCAGAGACACGACACTGCCTACTGAGGTGTTAAGACCGAAGGATCTGGGTAGGCACCAAGACAGCCACCATATCAGTCTTCCAGATTCGTCCATCTCCTTGTCTTTCAAATAATCAATGTTTTGACATTTGCTCACCAACACATAGAAAGTGCTAAACTGGTTTAAATTTTCCTCTTTAAATTCTACTTTTTGTTTCCCACATGTTTTGGTTTATGGCATTTATTATGATTCATTCTTAGTTATCGAACTTACATAATGGTTTGTTCTTGGACCAGTGGTCAGCAAACCGCGGCTCGCGAGCCACATGCGGCTCTTTGGCCCCTTGAGTGTGACTCTTCCACAAAATACCACGTGCGGGCGTGCACGTACAGTGCCATTGAAACTTCGTGGCCCATGCGCAGAAGTCGGTTTCGGCCTGGGCGAGTCTATTTTGAAGAAGTGGCGTTAGAAGAAGTGGGGGGTGTCGGTCGGTCGGGTGACGGGAGACCCGGTGCAGGCGGGCCACGGGATAGGCAGTGCAGGGAAGGTGCGTGCGATTCATGCACGAGTTGAGTGAGCCAGTCAGTCAGCAGTCTCATGTGCAGTGGTTAGTGCTAGTTGCATTTGCAAATCGCATGCGGGTGACAAAAGTACCTATTCAAAGCATAAAGTTTACCTGTATTTTTCCAACCAGCTGCAAATCCTACAGGTATTTTTGTCATCAATTTAAGAATTGTAATTCTTTTGTGTTGGTGGCTTTATTATAAAATGAAACATTTTTTTAGGTGCCCTGTTTGAGATGGCTACAAAGAAGAAGCAAAGAAAAACGGAAGACGAAAACCGTGCATTTAAAGTTGAATGTACCTACCTATATAGTTTTTTAAAAAATTTGGCTCTCAAAAGAAATTTCAATCGTTGTACTGTTGATATTTGGCTCTGTTGACTAATGAGTTTGCCGACCACTGTCTTAGACCAATAATTTATCAGTGTTTCCTAAATTCCAAACATGTGGGTGTTAAACTGAAATCAACAAAGAAGATAGAATTGTATTTTGGTCAGAGAAGGTGATCCATGTAAAGCAGATGTGGTGGCTCTACTCCACCTCCTTGGCACACCTGATTTCAGGGAAGCACAGTCTGAGCAGGCCAACCTGTCCCATCCCAAGGGTTTGCACCCCTCTCCACTCTCTGCCTCCGGGCTTTCTCTGAAACCAGGAGCTCATCAACTTGCATGCGCGTAGCTCAGAAGTGGGGGAGTTGATCCTCCTGGGGGCACCCTCCATCAGCAGGGTATGAGGGGTGATGGATACACACTTTGGCCTCCACCCAGAGGCCCACCTGCAGCATATTCTCCAGGGCTCCTCCGAGATCCCCACTGGGGCCTGCCCACAGCAGAAACTCACTAAATCATACTTTACTGCCTTTTCTTGTCACTCTCCATATTCCTCTCTTGCTCCTAGGGATCACCTCCCAAATAAATCACCTGCTCCCCACTGGTTTCCTCAGGTTCTAGTTTATGGGGAAATCAGACCAACACAGGATGGTAGAGATGTCTTAAAGTTTGCTGAAATTTGCTTCGTGCCTAGTACCTGGTCATTTTACAAGCACTTTAAGTGTACCTGAAACTGAATATAGTCTAAATTATTGGGCTCAGAGATGTGTGTGTGTGTGTCCCTTATGTCATTTAAATGTGTTTTGGTTCAATCTTCAACGTTCCTATTGTTACCTATTTGACACGTCATATATACAATATGGATGGGACACCTATTACCACTTCAGATCCTTAAGTCCCACCTGTCTCTTGTTCCAGCAGCTGATTATATGTTCACATTAACATAATCTAGCAGCTTACTGCATCGCATTCATGACGTCACCTCAACTCCTGCCCCTGCATTTCCCTGTCCAGATCCCTCCTCAGTGCCCATGCACGTGCAAATGAGATGTATGGGGAAGGTCATGAGGCATAGGGTCAGCTTCTGACTCACGGAAGAGGGGAATTGGCAGATCAATTCTCTCCCTGAATGAACTGTCAGGAACAAGGATTAGGCAGTGCCTCTGAGGAGGGTCTGACAATATTGAGAAGTCAGTTGCACCAACTTCTCCCTCTTTCCCTGAGTGTAATAGGCACTTTTGTTTCAAGTCACATCCCTCCTGGCTCACCTGTAATTTCAGCTGCAGACATTTTGGACACTTCTAAATGAACTTGAACTCATACTGACAGTGTCTGGCCTCAAGTGAGCTATGTGTCTTTCTGCTTCTGCCTCAGGGTTCTGAAGTCAGCCTTTAAAGCCACTGAAGTTAGCTCAGCAAGCACAGGTTGAAAGTGAGGGAGTGTTAACACCTTCAGGGCGGATCTCCACTGATGGGAGAGGAAATGGTGAATCAGTGCCCCAATGCCCATCCTTCATGCAGATTTTGGAAGATGTCCTTTTGTTTCTTATGTGTCAGCAGAAGACTCTATGCATCCCTCTTTAAGACACTCCTTTCTTGCAGGGGAGGGTGGGGCTAAGGGGGAGAGATCAACCAAAGGACTTGTATGCATGCACATAAGCATAACCAATGGATACAGATGGGGGGGGGGGGAATTGAGGGCAAGAATGGGGGGAGGGGGGGATAATGGGGGCATAAGGACACATTTGTAATACCTTAATCAATAAAGGGAAAAATAAAAATAAAAACAGTAAAATAAAAGACTCCCCTTTCTTGGGGTGAGGTGCAGGTAGAAGGGAATCGCTGGATAGTGGAGTGGCTCTAGCACCTGGACAGTATTGGGTAATGGAAACTATAAGGACTGTAGAAGAGCTTGGCTTTAAAACAGATTTAGAAACCTCGAAGAAAGAATGATAGGCTCAGATCAGCCTGCTACTAATTCAGGACATGCCATAAAGACCAGAACATTTCAGTGAGTTGATTTAAAGAGACCTTATCTCCTCCAGCCGTATCACAGGCCTTACTGAAAATCCACACTAAGGGTTTGACCGTGAAGATGCCAGAGATACAAGGGACATTGAATGTGATAACCTGACAGGTCTCCTTTGCTAGATTCGTGGCCTTGCTGGGAAAGAACAGGGCCCTGAGACTTAGGATGGGTTCATTTAGGTGGACACCCCTGAGACTCTTGAACCCTCAGGTATTTGCTAACCCTCCAGGCTCCACTAGGCTAGAGAGAAACAGCTCCATTTTGCCTGGAGGTCATGAGCAGATCACATCTGAGGCACATACTTTGAAAGTTCTTACTACCCTCCTACTAATCCACTCCTCCCTTCTTCTCATCTCATGGGAAGTAAGTTGGGTCAAGTCCCCCAAGCCAGGAATCCGCTCTCTGTCCCAGGGAGAAGCTTCTTCACCGAAAGAGCTGCGGGGCCCGATCAGCACGTGCTGTGGCTCCCGTGAGAACATACATGGGGTTCTGACTGGAGGGTGTGGATGGTGGGATTGAAGAATCTAGCTGTATAAGGGAGCATGTGCTGTGAGAGAATTTCCCCAGGACTCAGAACCTAATGTCCTGGCTGGAATACCTGGAGCTGTCCTGTTCAGATGCTGCTGAGATGGCCCTTTGGAAGCTTGGAGATGATGACCTATAGTGATGGAGATGTTCAACAGAGTATTGAGAAAGAGATCATAAGATGCAGACAGGTTGATATAATGGATTTTTTTTTTAAGATCAGAAAACCCACCACCTAACTAAGAAGGTGGTGTCTTCTGGATCCTTCTAAAAGACAAAGACAGCAAAGAACGCATTAGGGTGGCAACATCATTGATAAACTACCCTTCATAGTTAAGGTTTGACAGGAGATGTTGCCATGGAATTAGGCTCCGGCATTAGTGGGGATGGTAGGATTCTACATAGAGACCAGGCGAGTAGCATTTTACCTTATGGTTTTTGGTAGTAACTAACAGGCAAGATCTGAGTGGTCATCGGCATCTTGGCCTGCAGAGATCTGTGCCATTAGCTAATCCTTCACCACGGTGTTCTAGGGGTGAGATAGATGGGCAACTAATAAGGATGTCTTCACTTGTACAACTAGAGAGAAACCCAAGAGCCAGTACACAGAAGTCTGATGTCAGCTATTGCAATAGAAAAAAAAATCAATCTCTATGAAGTCTCCAGGTTTGAGACAGTTGCCTTATTGAAGGAGAATGGGTCTCCCTGAGGAAAGGCCTACAATATCACCTAAAGTAGCATTTCCCCAATTCTTCCTCAGAAAAACAGAGTGATTTCAGAATAACTGTACACTAGGTAAAGAACACCCAGATTTTCAAGGTCCCTGGATAAGAGTGTCTGAAGTGACAACTATACCAAGGAACCTAAAACACAATTATGAACCTCATGTTAGCATCAGATTTATGGAGATCAGATGATCCATGAAGTTCTAGTTCAACTTTATGCCACAGTGGGACCAGGGGTTCAGTGGATCCACCCTGTGCTTCCCAGTCCCTTGAGTAAAGAATTTGGATAGTTATACTTAGCAGTGTGTTAACTCACATTGGCCCATCGACTGGTGGAATAGAAGATATTAAGGTAGGGAAGGCCTAGTAGAATCTCCTGAAATTGCATCACCAGCCCAATACATTTTTCAACCACTAAGAGCAATATAGCTTCCCTGGAGGAACTACAGGGATTAGTACCAAATACCTAAAGGATGCAGGGGTAATGGTCTCTGTCATCACCCCGTCAATTCACTTGTTTGATCCTTGTAAAAAGCAGATAGATGTGGCTGATAAAAATGGACCATCCTAGATTTAACTGAGGGTATCCCTAATCCCTTCTGTGCCAGATGTAGTTTCTTTACTGGAAGGCATCAACAGAGCTCTAACACTAGTCTGGAAAATGCCTTTTTTTTTTTCAGAATTCTGTCAATAAAAATGACTAAAACTTTTTTATCTTATCACAAGGCAATGTCTTCTGCTCTGTTATAGTCTAAAGCAGTGGTCGGCAAACTCATTAGTCAACAGAGCCAAATATCAACAGTACTTCTTCAAAATAGACTCGCCCAGGCAGAAAACTGACTTCTGCGCATGGGCCATGTAGTTTCAATCGCACTGTACATGCGCACCCACACGTGTATTTTGTGGAAGAGCCACACTCAAGGGGCCAAAGAGCCGCATGTGGCTCGTGAGCCGCAGTTTGCCGACCACTGGTCTAAAGGGACAGAAATGATCTTGGACTTTCTCCAGAACATGACTTTGGTCCTCTATCTTGGGGACATTATGCTAATTTGACCCAGGGAACAGGAGTAGCAAGTTTTCAGAATGTCCAAGTAAAACACATGCATGCCAGAGGGTAGGCGGTAAACCCTATGAAGATTTAGGACAGTATCATATCATTGAGTCTTCAGGAGTAGAGTAGTTTGGGGGCATGGTGCCCCGTCCCCTCTAAGATGAAAGGCAAGTTTTACATTTTGACCAAGCACTACTAAGAAAGAAGCACAGCACTTGGATTTGGGAGACAGCAGACATTATTCTTGGCTTTTGCCTCATTCCTGTGAGCGAAGAATTATATACATCACACTCTTGGAAAACGTTGCTTTAACTTATTTCTTGGGACCAAGGCTGTCGTATAAACTTGAACCATATTAACAAGCAGTCCCAATGGTGTTGGAGGTCTCAGGGACAGTTAAGCATGTTCTGTGTAGCCTTCAGCAAGTCCCAATAGAGTTTCAACATGGATGCTGGAGTCTAAGCAAGATTATGTCACCCACAACAGAAAAGCAGCTCCTGGTGTGCCACTGGGTCCTCTCAGAGCCTGAGCACCGACCATGGGATAACAAGAGCCTGAGTGGAGCTGCCAACCAAGACCCTGGTTATATCCACTAAGTCATGATGTTGGGTGGATGCAGCAGCATCCCACCTGATGGTGGAAATTGGTCATTTGAGAGAAGACCCGGAAGGTCTAGGGGGCATGTGATCATTCCTTCCTTCTCACCGAGGTTAGAGGTGCAGGGAAGACTAGAGGTTTCTGCTGTCCCACAACATGGCTCTCAACTAGGTTTAATTTCTGTGGTTTAAAGTGTGTTTTAAAATATCAGTAAATATAATAAAAATATCCAGGTAATTTCCGAAGAGGCAGGCTCTGAGAAATATTTGATAACCTGGAGTACCTGTGTGTCTTTGGTTAAGATCACTTGCCTCACTGGGACATAGTCCTCCCATCTCTAAAGCTACCAGGGCTTTTTACCACTTCAGAGTTTTTATTCAGTGGTTAACTCAGGTGAGATTCTATCCTGCAGTGATAAATGGTAGTGAGATAAGGAACCTGCAGACAAGTCTGGTATGCCTGGTGTTCTGGTTGACAACAGAGCCTGATTCCCAGCAGCAATGGAATACCATGCTAGGGACCGTCAGGTGATGGGCAGAAAAAACAAGGGATTCTACAGCTTCATTTTACTGGGTTGAGCCTGGACATCAGTCCATTCCAGGCGTGGATACCAGAGTGGCAAAAACATCATTCTGCTCTACACACCAGAGCAAACCCATTGCGGGGCTATATCTCCAAGGATAAGTGAACAGATCCCTTCTGATATCTAACACTGTACTAGCCAGGAGCTGGAGGAGACTGGGGGACAAGATGTCCCAATTTAGTTAGTACCTCCTTCATGAATGGTAGTCCATTGAGGCCAAGGATGTGAGAGTCTGGGAGGAAATATAATCATAATAACAATGAACACAGGACTTTGCATGGCCAATGTCCATGCAAATAGAAAGTTTGTTGTCTGGATAAAGAACACAGATCTATTCCTGTGCTTCTCTGCCTGCTCTGTACAGCAGGAGTTGACCCTCACTGGTGGTCTGCATTTCCAAGTTCTCTGGCAAACTGGCTTCTAGCAATGATTTCGTCAATGGGAGGCACCGGGGGAAGCAGGAAAGAAAGAAGCCAGCACCTTTCTCCATCTCTACATCTGCTTTGGGTGGCATCTGCCAGCCTTCCCCTTTCTCTGAAGTTCCAGCTCCCACTGAACAGTCATTGCTCTTGGGTTCTGCTAATATCACCTCTTTCCTTTGCTCCTCCAGCCACAGAGCAGATAGAGGATTCCTCTGCTGTTAATCTCTGGGGTGCCTCATGCTTTCCTATTTGGCCTTTCAGCCCTTCTAACATCTTTAATAAAGTTCTCTCATAACCTTGCGGACCCGGTATGATCATTGGACTGTTTTCCTGGCTGAACCTAAAAGTTCAGGGAACACGGCCTCCTTAGAGAGTGACAACAGCCAGTTGTATAATACTTCCCAAGACAGCTTATAGCGCCTGAATTTGGTATGTTCAGTAATTTTTTTTGAGCAGGGTTCTACTTGCTCCTTCCATTTTCATCTCCAGACTCAAATTCCTGGGTCTTGATTAATTAACTCCTTGGTCATAGGCCACTTGCTGTGCTTAATCTGCTTTGGCTCAGTGATGAATCCACAGACTGACCCTTGACTTGCCCATTTTTACATTATATTCTACATGTTCCAGTGATTTCCTGAGCCTCGGCATGACCATAGAGTCTATAATGTTTCTTGATACAATGGCGGTCTGAGCTTGGCTCAAATGCACCCCTCACTCCCAGACTTGTGTTGCCTGCAGAGAATGCCTTTCCTATTCCACACACTTAGGAGCAGGAGACATCCCACTGAAGCCCCCAAACACAAACTTGGCTTTCTGAGTGGTGGTGGAAGGAAAACAAACCCAGACATAAACCAGAATTGAAGAATATTTAAACCTGCCACATGATGGATCCAGAGAGAGAAGGTGGCAAGACTCATCCAAGAATCCCAGAATAAGTAAAGGCCTATGAAAAATGTGTCAGTTCACTCACTGATCTTTGGGTCTGCATGTCAAAGGCCCAATTTCTAGGGCATTGATTGCTTCCTACAGCATCCAGATAGTTTTATCCTTAAAAAATCAGGCCCATCCTCCAGTGGAAAGTCCCGCCCACAGCCAAATTCCTATCCTGAAGACCTCAAACTGCGGAGGGGCAGGATGCTCTCTCACCATCTCCAGTCCTGAGACAAGGCTTTGGAATTCAGTGGTTTGAGATGCAATTTTCTCTGAGGTAATAAATCAAGGATATATGAGTTCAATATTTACTTAGGGAAAATATCTCCCCAATGATATTGAAAGCATTGATATAAATCCACACATGAAGTATGCAATTTGTTAGACAGGAGTCTTAAGGAAGGAAGGGTTGGAGGCAAAGACCCTACACAAGTGTCTATTGTATGCCAGTGAGGCAAGTTTTTCAAATAGATCTATTCTCAAATGAGTCTTTTAGACACTGAAGTCAAGAAAGACAGTATGGCCCTACCCAGTTTGGCTCAGCGATAGAGTGTTGGCCTGTGGACTGAAGGGTCCTGGGTTTAATTCTAGACAGGGCACATGTCCGAGTTATGGGCTCAATCCCCAGTAGGGGGCCTGCAGAAGGCAGCCTCTCAATGATTCTCTCTCATCATTGATGTTTCTCTCTCTCCCCTTCTCCCTTCCTCTCTGAAATAAAAATATATTTTTAAAAAAAGATAGGATGCAGAAACCTAGAGATTATTATGCTAAGTGAAATAAGCCAGGCAGAGAAAGACAAATATCACATGATCTCACTCATACGGAGAATCTAATGAACAAAATAAACTGACAAACAAGAGAGATCCAGAGATGTGAAAGCATGGAACTGACAAATCTCAGAGGGAAGGGGGCAGGAAGAGATTAACCAAATAATTTATATGCATACATGAATTGCCCATGAACATAGACAATAGTGTGCTGAAGGCCTGGAGTGGGGTGGGGTGAGAGCTGGGTGGAGGGGGCAATGAGGGTAAACGGGGGGGGGGGAAAGGCATCTGTAACATTCCCTATAATAAAGATAAATGTTAAAAGTTATGGTATTGATAGCCACCTTTAAAGATGGTGGCACCAGAGCCTAAATTCCCCATAGAAGACCCTGTAATATAGCACAGCCCAATTCAAAGACAAGTGTGACAAGATTACTTGCCACCTACTTGGACTTCCACCCGGGACTCAGACTTGAACAAATGCATAGAAGTGCAAGCTTACTGGCTGTTTAGGAGTCCCGCCCGAACATGCTCTCCAGCTCAGCTGCTCCTGAACTTGCTCAGAAAATCCTGGAGGTAAATTCTTCCCACCCAAGAACTATGAGCAGATCAATCAAGCTTTTTGGGCTAACAGAACCCCAGGTAGGGTGGTTAACATCCAAGCCATAAAAATTAACCTTGAAGTGGTTGTGCGAGGCAGCAATTTCCAGTGTTTACCTATGCCGCCATCTTCCCTATTCCTGACTAAGTCTTTTGAACCATCTTTGAAAGAGTCACTTCTCTATTCAGTAGGTTCTCCCCACCAGCCAGGCCCCCGAGGAAGGCTGTGGAGTGTGATAAGGGATTTGAGGAAGTGCAAGAAACTGAAAGGTCACATGGTAAGAAGCTGAGATGGGAGTTAAACCTGGGCCTGATTTCAAAACTTACTATTCCAGTAAAGCATGCTACCTGCCATCTAAAAACTTCCTTTAAAGAAAGAGGAAACTCTTCAGCTGAACTGACCCAATAACTCTCCCTGACCCTAGCAGGCTGATAGCATCCACCGAAATGTAATAGGATTCCAGATTGCTAGGCTCATCTGCCACAGCTATTATAACACGGAACTCTCCTTACCATCCTACAGAGAGAACATGCCGCTTCATTAACTAGAAAATAGGGCTCTAGCAACCCAGGCCTGTGTTTCTGAGCTTATTCCAATCCTAACCCTGCCTATTATTTCAGTAGCCTACAAGAAATTTGACAGGGACAAGAATACATCTGCCATAATTCTAACATTCTTTAACTATTTACCACTATTAGTCAGGGAAAGTTGATCCTTCATTTTGGTGTAGACAGGGTGTTCTTATGAGACCACTGAGCCAATTCAAGAACATTGAATTCTGAAATACCATCCATGGCAACACCTAAAGAAACTTCCTTGAAAGGAGTCTGCTTGGCAAGCAGGGGTGGTACTGTTCTAATGTACCCCGCGAATCACAGAAGGACGCCTCAAGAAGTCGAACTAAAGAGTCACTTTTATGCAAATCCGGGACTATGAGGGGGCATTTCACTCTCCCAAATCTCGCAGCCATAAGATGGCCGCAACACCAGATTTATATAGGCAAAAATTACAAAGGTATTGATTACATCCCAGGGTTTGAAATGAGGACCCTGGTTTGCACAAAGCAGTTACAGAAGCGAGATTGAGCTGATTAGTTATCTACAAAGGTTAATTATAGTTTTGGGTCTTTGGACCACTGAGTTGACAGAAACACATTATCTAGAGTCCTTGGGTCTTGTGACCACTGAATTGACAGGGAAACAGTATTTGGAACCCTCAGGTCTTAGGATAATTGTGCTATCCTGGTTCCCAGCTACAGAGGAATTTGCTTTCTAAAACCAGTAAGATCACAATCAATGGGGTATTCACATTACAATCAATAAGGTATTCAATCGAATGGGATGGTTTATATAATTCAGAAAATCAAAATAACTTTTCTATTGTTAAATAAAGCAAATAAGTACAGAAGCCAAACAGCAGGGTTAAAGTTAAACTATAGTTTCTACCTGAGATGATTGCTACCATACTTCATTCCCCATTGGTTTTATGTACATGAGTCAAATCTTGGACTCATCCTTATTAGTTAGGGGATTGTACTGCCCCCTAACTACAAGTAGTTTGACTGAATTAATTTTTCTAAACTGCCTGCTTGACACATTTAGTTTTATACTCACCCCACTTCTTTTAAGGGCATTCTCTATTCTGTTCCTGCTCTCCTGTCCACTAGCACATCTAGCCCCACTTGACCCTAGACTTTCTCACTGGCTAGTAAAAATGTTCTTACAGGTACCAAGTCCCCTAGTGCCACGGTCCCCGTCAGTACTGTCCTTACTGAAGCCCAGTTACACTTCTGCAGGCATTGAGCCTCCTCCTGGCCTGCGTGGAGCCCAGGCTAGGGATCTCATGGGTGAGGCCGCTGGCTGCCGGGATCAAGGCCATTTCCTGTTGTAGGAGCTCGGAGTGGTGTAGCCAGGTCTGGATGCCATCAACCTTAGCAGCTGTGGGCATGCTTAGGACGACAGTGTATAGTCCTTTCCAAGTTGGGGTGAGTCCTTGGGTCATGAACTTCTTTACCCACACCAAATCCCCAGGCTGGAAAGGATGTACAGGGTCCGAGGTGGGCACTGGCAAGGTGTCTCGCACAAGCTTATGGGTGGCTCTCTGGGTATACTGCAGAGCCTGCAAGGACTTGAGTGCCAGAAGCCGGTCCATCCTTGCTGCTTGACACAGTCGCTGCAGGAAAGAAACATCTGCACAGCATATGTTTCAATGGACCTGGCATATATAGCATACTGTTCTTAATATGTTTGCTCCCTTTAGCACCATGTGTTTTAACCAAGGTCACCTCTCCGAGAAAGGTTGTTTCCCCAGGTGGGGATTTTTCCCTGAGGTTAGGGAGGGGATACAACCCCTTAATTAAGTGCCAGGCTGGTAGTTAAGCTACATAATCTTTACTCCCTGGAATGGAGATAAGAAATGCCCTAACCTTTGTAATAGAAATTGACAGGATTAAAATTGGCTGGTATAAATACGGATGTAACAAGACAATAAACATCAGATCCTCATCAGATCCTCATCAGTTTCTAACCAGAACTCTGACCAGAACTTTGGCTGGAGATCCTGGCTATAGGTCCTGACTAGGCTGCTGATCAACTGAAGGCTGTCTTCGTGTCATTCCTTCTTCGCCGACTCCATCCACACCTTTGGGGACCCCTGGACCCGCTGGGATTGGACCCCAGCAACTGGCGCCCAACGTGGGGCATCTAGGTAAGTCCCCCCGTACTTGGGACGTACTTGGGATGGATAGGACTGCACCGTAGGGTGCTGCAGACCCCTCCTATAGAGGATAAGTAGGGTAAGCGGGTAGTTAGTACAGAACTTAGATTGACAAGATGGGTCATACTGAGTCTAAAGAAAAAAGACTCTGTATTAATCTTTTAATGCATCTGCTTGCTAGCAGAGGAGTTAAGGTTACTCCCAGTCAGATAGAAAGTTTTATAGAATATGCATGTCAATGGGTTCCTGAGGATGGAACTGTTAATTTAACAACTTGGACTAAAATAGGAGAGCAATTTGTGAATTATCACACCTTCCTTCCGCAGGACCAGAAGGTCCCAGAAAATGCCTTTTCCCTCTGGAATTTAATTCGTGGCATCTTGGCACCAGAGGCAGAAACTATTGAATGTTCTCAAACTTTAAATAGTCCCTCGGATCCACCTAGAGAGGACACATCATTATTGTCTCCAGCTCAATCTAAGAGCAATTTAGCTATGCCTACTGATCGGAAGGAGAATAAATATCATAAACATGATCATTGTTCCTTTCCAGTCAGTAGAGAGGAGAGAGGCCCTCCCATTCAAAACAGGCTCCCTAAATTAGAAAGAAAGCCTAAACCAGGTCCTGCGGCTCCTAGGAGCTCCATGTCTAAATTTCAAAGGGCGATAAGAGAAGCTGAAGCTAATGGAGATCTTGAGTTCTCACTCTGCTTCCCAGTTGCATATGAGAATGAGTTTGATGAGGACGAAAGCCCCACCTGGGAGGCTATACCTTACAAAATACTTAAAGAATTAAAATTGGCCTGTTCTGAATATGGACCTCTAGCTCCTTACACATTAACCTTGGTAGAAACCCTAGCCAATAAATGGATGACTCCTTATGATTGGTCACAGGTTTGTAAATCCTGTCTCTCAGGAGGCAATTACTTATTATGGAAAACTGAATATGATGATCTTGCTAAGAAAGCTGTAGCCACTAGCAAAAATTCCAGAGGAGGAGTAACCCTAGACATGATATTAGGAGAAGGTGATTTTAACACGGCTCAGGAGCAAATGTATATGCCCAAAGAGGCACTTATTAAAGTAAACAGTTGTGCAGTAAATGCCTGGAAATCCCTACCTTATACAGGAGGAAAAACAACCTCCCTTACAGAGATTAAACAGAAGGTCGAGGAACCATATCAGGATTTCCTTTCTCGCCTCATACAGGCAGTCAAGAGAGTAATCAATAATGAAGAGGCTGCCGATATCCTAATCAAACAACTGGCTTTTGAAAATGCTAATAATACCTGTCAGGCTTTATTAAGGCCGATTCGCAGAACGGGAACTATAAGTGATTTTATAAAACAGTGTGCTGATGTAAGTCCAGCATTTATACAGGGTGTAGCTATAGCTGCAGCTCTCAAAGGGGAGACATACCCTCAATATGTACAGGGCATAGGACAAGCCAGCAATAATACAGGTAATAAAAGAAATATGAACTGCTACTCTTGTGGCTTATCTGGGCACTTTAGCAGAGAATGCCCAAATAGAAATAATAATACTCAAGCCAGATGGCAAGCTCCTCGACGACCTGGAAATACATCAGGGAATAATATTAATCCTCCAAAAACCATTTGTCTCCGATGTCAGAAAGGATTCCATTGGGCAAAGGAATGTAGATCAAAATACCATAAAAACTGTCGGCCTTTAAATTCTACAAACCGCTCCCAAGGAGGTTCTATCCCATCACCTCAATCGGGAAACTTGAGAGGGAGCCAGCCCCAGGCCCCTGCAATGATAGGGGCATCAATCCTCAACCCCTTTGCAAATTTCAATCCGTCAGTGACCTCTTCAGGGCAACCCCAGGCAGTGCAGGATTGGACCTCCATTCAACCACCCACGCAATACTAACCCCAGACTCGCCAGTAGCAGCCATTCCTACAGGAGTGTCTGGGCCGCTGCCTGAGGGAACTGTAGGATTAATATTAGGGTGGAGCTCCACCTCGTTACAGGGGATCTTAGTCATCCCAGGAGTTGTTGATGCAGACTACACAGGAGAAATACAAATTTTACTTCCCCACCCACCACAACGATACAGATTCAGCCCAACCAGAGAATTGCCCAATTACTCCTGTTACCAATACATAAAATAGGGACAGCTGTTACCCAGGAAGCTAGAGGGGCCGGAGGCTTTGGATCTAGTGATGCAGCGTTTTGGATACAAGAAATCCATGCTACTAGACCTACAAAAATTTTACAAATTCAGGGAAAACCAATTGAAGGTATATTGGATACAGGAGCAGATGTTTCCTGCATAGCAGGGAAGGATTGGCCCTCTTCATGGCCCACGCATACCACCTCCACTTCCCTAGTAGGACTAGGCAAGGCATCTAATGTAAAAAAGAGTTCTCAGATTTTAACTTGGGCTGATGAAGATCAACATTCAGGAACATTCTGTCCCTATGTAATTACGACTATCCCCTTTACATTATGGGGAAGAGATATCTTGTCTCAAATGGGAGTTCTATTATATAGCCCCAGTGATAGAGTAACATCACAGATGCTAGACATGGGATTTAATCCAGAAAAGGGATTAGGAAAAGAAAGTAATACCTCACACCCCTCGACAGGATTTATAATTGGAGCCATTGCCCATAGGACTGCTGATCCCATAGTCTGGAAATCATCACAACCAGTATGGGTCGAGCAATGGCCCTTAACATCTGAGAAAATAACAGCAGCCCGACAATTAATTGATCAGCAATTAGCAGAGGGACATATAGAGCCATCAAATAGTCCCTGGAACACACCCATATTTGTAATAAGAAAGAAATCAGGCAAGTGGAGACTTTTGCAAGTTCTAAGAGCCATAAATGACACCATGGAAGATATGGGCTCCTTACAACCTGGATTGCCCTCCCCTGTGGCAATTCCACAGGAGTATTGTGTTGTTGTTATTGACTTACAGGATTGTTTTTTCACTATACCTCTTCACCCGGCTGATTGTCAAAGATTTGCATTCAGCATACCATCAGAAAACTTTAAACAGCCTTATCAGAGATATCAATGGAAGGTTCTCCCACAAGGGATGAAAAATAGTCCTACATTATGTCAAAAGTTTGTAGATCAGGCATTGCAAGTTATTAGAAATTTTCAGATCTATATCTTATTCATTATATGGATGATATTTTACTAGCTCATAAAGATCGGGCTACTTTACAGGAAATTCTTACTCAGACCGTCCTTGCTTTAGAAGAACATGGTCTAAAAATAGCCCCAGAAAAGATTCAGACTGAACCTTCTTTTTCCTACTTAGGCAGAATATTACATACCTCTACTATCACCCATCAGCCTTTACAATTAAGAAAAGATAATTTAAACACATTAAATGATTATCAGAAACTATTAGGTGATATCAACTGGGTCAGGTCATATCTAAAAATAACCACTCTTGACTTAAAACCTCTATTTGACATTTTAAAGGGAGATTCTAACCCTAAGTCTCCCCGACAATTAACTGTAGAAGGAGAAAAGGCTATAGCAAAAATAGAACAGGCCATCAATAAACAGCAACTACAGTATCTAGATTATTCCAAATCTTGGGCCTTAATTATTCTAGCCACTAAATATACTCCTACAGGATGTTTATGGCAGGAAGGACCATTAGAATGGATACATTTACCTGTCACTCCTAGGAAGATTGTACCATCCTATCCTTCCCTAGTGGCCACTCTCATCATCAAAGGTAGACGACGCAGTATTGAACTCTTTGGAAGAGAAGTTACTGAGATAATAATACCTTATAAAAGAACAATTAGACACACTATTACAATTTGAAGAAGAGTGGCAAATAGCTATAGGTAACTTCCCAGGACAAATTTTACATCATTTGCCAAGATCACCTATATTGCAATTTCTCTCCCTACATCCGTTTATATTTCCTATTAAATGTTCAAAAGAGCCATTATCACCTCCTGCCTCCTTAGTATTCACAGATGGCTCCTCTAATGGTAAGGCAGTAACAATCATTGACTCAATAACCCATGTTCAACAAACCCTAGAGACGTCAGCCCAGAGAACAGAGCTTTTGGCAGTCATTTATGCTTTTGAACAATTGCAACAGGTTCCCTTTAACTTGTACACTGACTCTCAATATAGTTAAATTATTTCCTCATATTGAGACCGTCTCTCTCCCACAAGGAAGAACAGCCATTTTCTCTTTGTTAACTCAGCTACAAACTTACATTCATAAACGAGAAAAGGCTTTCTATATTGGACATATTAGAGCTCATTCCTGCCTACCAGGACCCTTGAGCAAAGGAAATTATCAGGCGGATCTACTAACTCGCCCAATAGTTTGTACAGCTCTAGAAGAAGCCCGGCGGTCTCATGCCATTCACCATCAAAATGCTTCTGCTCTCCGTCTATATTATCACATATCTAGAGAAGCTGCTCGAAGTATTGTGCGTGACTGTGGCCATTGTCCTACTCATTTTCCTAGCCCTGCTACTGGAGTTAATCCAAGAGGACTTAGACCCTGTGACTTATGGCAGATGGATATTACTCATGTCCCATCTTTTGGCAAACTTTGCTATGTGCATGTTTGTATTGATACCTTTTCTCATGTTATCCTTGCTTCTGCACGTACAGGAGAAGCCTTTAAAGATGTAAGTCAACATTTATTCCAATGTTTTTCCTACCTAGGAATACCAAGGGCACTTAAAACAGACAATGGGCCTGCCTATACCTCTAGAGCTTTTAAAAACTTATGCTCTACATTCGGCATCGCACATACTACAGGAATACCTTACAATCCTCAAGGCCAAGCAATAGTAGAAAGGGCTCACCAAACTTTAAAAACACAAATTAAAAAATTACAAGAAAATGAGTTTAAATATTCCTCTCCTCATCATGTTCTACAACATACTCTATTTGTAATTAATATATTAAATGTAGATTCTGAGGGAAATTCCCCGATGTACAGGCATTGGAACCCTGATCTAACTAAACCTAAAGTCCTCGTCAAATGGAGAGACTTGCTTACAGGAGCCTGGAAGGGACCTGATGTACTTTTAACCCGGGGGAGAGGATATGCTTGTATATTTCCACAGGACGCAGACTCACCTGTGTGGATTCCAGACCGTCTAGTTCGACCTTATGTCTCACCGCCCTCCGTTTCCACCTCACCCTAGCACACCTGACCAGTGCCCATCTGCAGCAGATGTGCAGCCCTGAGCTGGAACAATCTGTCCCAGCTTTGCCCCACATCTTCTTTCCTTTTTCCTTTTTTTAAAAATCTAACTACTTATTTGCTGGTTCTTTGGCCTTTCTCCTTCTCTCCTAAACACAGCCTTTTCTAGAATCTCCCTACCCTACTGTTCCAGGAAGGGCACCTCCCTTTTATGCCGTGACTAGGGGTATCTGGTATATGTCCCATACATAGAGTTGTCTTGTGCCAAGAGCCTGACATCCTGGGCTGAGAAAGCCCTGTCCCGGGACTCTCCTTTGTCCTGTATTGGCCCCTCTTACCCTCATGTCAAGAGGGACCCTCTTCTTACAATCCAATTGACTATAGCTATTGCCTGAGCTCTCTGTTCATGCTGAGGTTGAAGCCTCATGGTGGCTGGTACCATGGATCTGTCTCTAGCCCAATGGCGTGAGCTGGACCCTCCCTGGAGAAGAAACCTGGGTTCCCCAAGATATGTGATTAATGTCAGGGCCCCGCCAGCAGGCGAGGGGATCCCAAGGCAGTTGCTGGGTGTGGAGGCCACGGGGGCGTAGGCTACCAAGGAGACAGAACTGAACCTCACATCACCCTGCTTGGCCCCGGAGGATGGCTGGTTAGTCAAAGACGGGTAAGATTCCTCAGGGAGGAACGACCTAAGACAGGCACAGTCGCAGAGGGGCTGGCAGGAGAGAACTTGGGGGTCAACAAAGGTGGGGCACAGATCCTCACCCCCCCCCAACTATGCAGGGGCTTGAACACTCGCCCCTTCTGAGGGAGGTCTCCTGCCCCCATGGCTGCTTCCCGCTTCCCATACCCAGCTCAGATCGGGACCCAGATAACAGAAAGAGACTTGGCCCAGCTCAGATTGGGACCCAGGTAAAGACAGAGACTGGCTGACAACAGCTGCCTTCTCACTACAACAGGACTTGTTTCCCATTTCTACCTTGGACCACAGGGAAAGGGGCAGCTGAAGGAAAGGGCTGTGTCAGGATGCTGCCTTCTTCCCTTTCTTCTTTTTTCTAAACACTTCTATGCCTTGTAGTTCTTCTTCTTTCTTTACTTTTTCTCTCTACTACCCTCCATCCTCTATAACAGCTGACCCAGAGGACACAGCTTACTCCTCCTTGGACACCGACACCACCATCAAGCACGGCCCTGATGGACCCTTTGATGCAGCCCTTCAACTCGCTGACGCTTTGGGAAGCCCGTCGCCAATGACACCGCCCACTAGCCAGATCAAGAAGGACAACCAAACCAACAACTTGAGGACAGCTGAAATCTCTTGACTGAAGAGGCCGGCAACCTTCTAAGGAACGGGGCTCCTTGTGCACTTCATCCACTATGTTTATAGCTATACTTGTTGTCATTGCTTGCCAGTCTTCTTCCGAGTCTTAAACAGCCCAATCTGAGAGGTGGCCACTGATTTGCATGCGCTATCATTTAAAAAATAAAAAAGGGGGAATTTGCCGGAAGCCGGTCCATCCTTGCTGCTTGACACAGTCGCTGCAGGAAAGAAACATCTGCACAGCATATGTTTCAATGGACCTGGCGTATATAGCATACTGTTAATATGTTTGCTCCCTTTAGCACCATGTGTTTTAACCAAGGTCACCTCTCCGAGAAAGGTTGTTTCCCCAGGTGGGGATTTTTCCCTGAGGTTAGGGAGGGGATACAACCCCTTAATTAAGTGCCAGGCGGGTAGTTAAGCTACATAATCTTTACTCCCTGGAATGGAGATAAGAAACGCCCTAACCTTTGTAATAGAAATTGACAGGATTAAAATTGGCTGGTATAAATATGGATGTAACAAGACAATAAACATCAGATCCTCATCAGTTCCTAACCAGAACTCTGACCAGAACTTTGGCTGGAGATCCTGGCTATAGGTCCTGACTAGGCTGCTGATCAACTGAAGGCTGTCTTCGTGTCATTCCTTCTTCGCCGACTCCGTCCACACCTTTGGGGACCCCTGGACCCGCTGGGATTGGACCCCAGCACTTGAGCAAGGAATGGTTATGACTTTTAGCTTTTGATTCCTCCCCTAACTTTGGGTAGGATAGGGGGAGGTTTACCAAACATGATTTCAAAAGGAGAGAACCCCTCCTGGTTGGGGGTACACCTGGCCTGTAAGTAGGCAAAGGCAGGAGGTTGGTCCAGTTTTCACCGGTTTATGGGATAAATTTAGTTAAAGTCCTTTTAGAGTCCTGTTCATACCTGCCCTGAATCTGTGGCTGGTATGCACAATGGAGTTTCTAATTTATGCCTAAGACTTGAGTTATACTTTGAGATACCTTGGCTACAAAGGTGGGGCTGCTATCTGATTCTATGACTGCTGGTAGCCCAAATCTAGGTATAATCTCCTGGAGTAATTTCTTGACCATTATAGAGGCAGTTTCTGTCCTGGTGGGATAGGCTTCAACCCATCCCAAGAAGGAGTCTATAAAAACTAGCAGGTACTTATACCCTGATGCCGGTGGCTTAATCTCTGTGAAATCCACCTCCCAATGCTCTCCTGGGGAGTTTCCCCGGGCCTGAATTCCCAGGGGGACCCTCTTACCTTGCTTAGCATTTACCTGTACACAGATAGTACATCTAGTGACTATACTTTTAATTATCTTATCTAAGCTTGGTATGTAGTATCTGCCTCACAGAAGTTCAGAAGTCTTGGAGATGCCTAGGTGGGTAGCCTGGTGTAAGTGGGCAACTAACGTCTGACCTAGAGCCTCTGGGACCAACAGTCTGCCATCTGGTAAAGTCCATCAACCATTTGGTCCTCTGGTAGCTTGCTTCTGTTCTGCCAATTGCTCCTCTTGTAAAGGCCCCACTGGTTTTGGGGCGGCTTCCTTGGCAGCTTGGTCTGCAGCTCGGTTTCCTTGGGCGGTCTAGGGTGACTACCACTGCCCACTGTATATCAGATTTCATCCTGAACATAACTGCTCCCATCTTTTACATAATAGTACCTTGTCTGGTGATGATAGCAGGACATCTGCCAAGTCTGGGCGAGGCATTTGTACTGCGTCTGTTACCTCTATGTAGTCATGTATGGGCTCCTCCGGATCATCATCTGGGAGCAGGCTGGCAGGGTTGATGTCCAGTGTCTTATGGAATTGGATGCGGGGCTGGTCCAGGAGAAGAGCTTGGTACTGGGTGACCCTGGTGTTTGATACCCATCTCTCCGGAGCACCTCGAAGGAGGGCTTCCACAGCACGGGGTGTTGTCAGGGCTAGTTCCTGGCCCGAAGTCAGCTTATCTGCCTCCTTTACCAGCAATGCTGTGGCGGCCACTGCCCAGAGGCACGCTGGCCACCCTGCAGCCATGGGGTCTAGTCTCTTAGACAGATAGGCCACAGGTCTCTTCCAGGGACCTAGAGTCTGGGTGAGAACCCCTTTGGCAATGCTCCTTACCTCACTCACGTAGAGGTGGAAGGGCTTCCTGATGTCTGGCAAGGCTAGGGCAAGTGCTGAGACGAGAACCTTCTTTAGCTCCTCAAAGGCCCATTGTTCCACTTTGGTCCAGTTTAGCGGCTGCGTTCTCCCAGTACTTGAGTATAAAGGTTTAGCAATCTCTGCAAACCCCAGTATCCACTGGCGGCAGTATCCAACTACCCCTAAGAATTCCTGAACCTGCTTCTTGGTTGTAGGCCTGGGGATCCATAAGATTGCCTCTATTTGACTGAGGGAGAGGGTCCGTCTGCCTTTGCTAATGTTGTACCCCAGGTATGTGACATCAGAGGAGCACAAGTGTGCCTGCTTGGCTGACACCTGGTAGCCTAATGCTTGTAAGGTGGCTAACAGGCCCTCAGTGGCTTGTCGGCAATTTTCCTCGGTATCTGCTGCCAGCAGAAGATCATCTACATACTGGAGTAGGGCACATTCTGGATGCTCCTGTCTAAAGGCAAGTAGGTCCGAGCTCAAGGTTTCATCAAAAAGGGTGGGAGAGTTTCTGAAACCTTGAGGCAGTCTAGTCCAGGTTAATTGTCCTGAGAATCCACCCTCTGGGTCATTCCACTCGAATGCAAAGATAGCAATTCCCTTCTTTGCTTCTAAACTCAGGGGGTATTGCCTTACCCGAGCAGGAGTGGAGCAGGAGTGGCGGTGGCTTGCAGTTGGACTACTACAGGAGCTTGATGACTTGCTAACCCCGGCCCAAACCATGGGAAAGAGATGTTGTAATTTCCCCAAGTAAGCAGGGGGCTCGGGTTCCTTGGCCCTTTCCTGCAAGAGATATTCCTCTGAGAGAGGACAGGTTAGAAGAATGCAGGGAGGGGAGGACGGGTCCGGGCTTGGGTTCCTTGGATCCACGGTGAAGTGTGCTCCGTCCCCCTCGAAGAATATGGTGGCTTGTAATTTCTGGAAGAGATCACATCCAAGTAAGGGGTACGGGCATTCTGACATGACCAGAAACGAATGTGTTACCGTGTTCTTTCCAAGGTCCACAGTCCTCTTTGATGGGCAGTTTGTCCGGTGGCTCCTGGGACTGATGTCTTCTTAGATGTTACGGGTCCCCTTGGCTCTGTCAAGACTGAATAGGCTGCCCCAGAATACACCAGGAAACTAACTGGGGGTCCTATTTATAAAAATTATTATTCTGGGCTCTAAGGGGTTCAAGGAAAAGGAGTCCTGGCCCTATTAGTCCCCTTCCCTGAGTGTAAATCCTTCAGAGCATGGGTTTCCCATCAGACTTCCGCTTTCCTTTGTTAACCTCCCAGGATATTCTCTCTTCCAGTGCCCCTACTTCCTACAACAGGCATACTAATGCCTTCCTAGTTTGCTGCCGGCCTTTCCTTTCCTTTAGTCCTGTTTCTCCTCCGGGCTGTCCCTATTGTTAAAGGCTTTCTGGGCTACCTCTACCAGCTGGACCGATTCATTCCTTCAAATCCTTCTAATTTTTGGAATTTCTTTTTCTAGCTGCTGCCTTTCAAGCCCCCACCCCCAACAGAACACGGTGAAAAGTGTCCAAGGAGGCCTTGTCCTCGGTGGTCCTTGGGTCTTATTGGGGCGCAGGGAGGCACAAGGAGGCACAGGGAAATTTCCCTCCTCGCAGCCACTGCAGCAGCAGCTGCCTATTCACAATAACCCCTGGGGGGATGAGAGGCAATGACAACCCAGGTGAGCAGAGGGCGGGTGCGGGAGATGGGAGCCAGATAGGTGGAGGCAGGGAGCTCGGTGCAGGTCCCCAGGTGATCAGTGGAGGTGCTCCCACCGTGGGGGGGGGGGGGGGAAGGCATTTTCCTCTGGCAGTCCTTTTCTCTCTGTTCTCCTGGGAAAGAGCATGATGGGGGCAAGTGGTCCTTATGCTGGCCAGGGGAAACACGCCCTGCATATTACAAAGCGCTCCTGTGGCAGCGGGTTGGGTACCAGGCCCCTGCCTTTGTACCCGTCCCGTGTGGCACAGCGATCAGGCCTCTCCCAAGGGAGTGCACTGGAAGGGGATATCAGCCCCTCCTCTGCTAGCAGCAACAGGTACCAAACCCTTTCAGTACATCTGACCAGCTTCATTCCCGCCCACCTTTACAGATTCCAGGGCCTGTTGTCTTCTTTTAACCATTGTCTTCTTTTAACCAACAAACCAAATGACACTGGCCTGTATTATTTCCTATTGTGAGTTAGAGGAAGACAATTCCTACAGAGGGGAGGAATGGACAGTGGGAGTTTTAGAGAAAACTACAGGCCTTCACTGTAGTAGCCCTCCCTCCCGGAGGCTGGGGTCCGACCTGTGGAGGAAAATTACTCTTAGTCGTCCTGGAGAAGAAGGCAGAAGAACCTGGAGGGTCTCCTGAAAGAAAAGATCCTTAATTCAGCACAGGCAGGGGGCAGGGCCCATAAAATCTCTCTGCCCTGTGGAGCTGTGAGCCCCACCCCTGAATGTCCCAGTCAGACAAAAAAGCCACAAATATCTTTAAATCTACCCCAGAATTCCAAAATTTCAACTTAACACAGCAAAATCACAGAGCATATCAAAGTCCCTAGTACACAAACAGACAGGAATTTTACTAGTTAGGCGGGCCGATTCCACCTCTGACAGAGAGCAAGCATCCTTTGGAAAGAAAAACCCAGCGGCCGCTCCGGGCATTTTGCTATCGGTCAGAGCATTCAGCCTTAAAGAAATCAAGCGTGTGTTTGTTTTTTCTCTTGCAGACTTCCACACTTACATGAACAAATAATTATACCCAGGTAGACATACAAACATCAAATAAACATCTGCACTTACACCCTTTCAGTGAATAAGTACTTTTACAGTCTTGGGATCTTGAGCAGATAACAGGAACACCGCCCAAGTCCCCTGATAGGGGCCTGACAAGAACAGATGTGGGGGCCTCCCTTTCCCATATCCCAGGACAGGATTCTCGACCCATGTCTCGTCCAGACAGAAACAGTGCTCATACTGAACAAAGAAAACAAGACTACATAGGCACGACAACTAGATAAATGCCTCAGCACAAAACATAGGGGAATTAGGGAGGTTATTACTGTTGCTAATTTGGCCTAGGGGAGGGGTGTGCTAACAGGCCTAGGGGAGGGGGTGTGCTAACAGGCTGCCTGCCTCCTCCGCCCCTGCTTCTACTGGCTCCACTGCCTCTGCTGCTGGCGAGTGGGCAGGACCAGTGAGGAAAAGGAAAAAAAAAAGTTAAAACCACTCTTGGAGCTCTGCCAGGGACTCTGAGGGGAAAGTCATCCTGGAATTCTTTGTTGACCTGTGAAAAAGAGTGCTTAATTGGGGAAGGACAGTCGGAGCACAGTGGCGAGTCACTGAACTCACCATGGCTGCAGTGGGAGAGCAGCTGGAGCCCCCGCCGCCAGGAAAGAGGGACGAGAGTGCCTGAGCCGCCTTTGGCCGGCCCCACCACCGCTGGACATTAAGAGGAAAGTGTGGAGGGTCACCTCAGGAGAAGTGAAGTCCCTCAAGGAACCTTGATATACATTAGGTCAGTAATCCATTCACACAATCCCCCAAAGGTTAAGAGGAAGGAAAGAACCATTCAATGTCCTCCAAGAGGATTTCGGCGAAATGACAAAAACCAACAGACTAAACACATTAGATTCACAAATACATTGGACTCACAAATACATTGGACTCACAAACAAGACTGAAAACAAAAACAAGAGTACCCTCTGACGTCTCAGGGGCACTCCAGGGATGGAGAAGTTATGGCTGCGTCCAGCCCTTCTTGCAATCCATCAGTGACCGGTCACACGGCCAGAACTCACCTCTAGAGGATTTCTCAGGTGACTCCAATGAATCTTTTAGGGACGGGCCAACGTCACCTGCCCGCTCGCTGGATCCGAAGGGAAGTTCTCCAGGGCCCTGGAACTTCCCAGGGTACGCACCCCCTAGAGACCCCTCAGTCTCCACGACCAGCTCAGGGGAGGTTCGGCCTCCCTTTGCGTCCAAAACAGCACCCCTAGGGGGCTGCATCTCGCTGGGGCCTCCAAATGCTGTAATGTACGCCACGAATCACAGAAGGACGCCTCAAGAAGTCAAATTAAAGAGTCACATTTATTGCAAATCCAGGACTATGAGGGGGCATTTCACTCTCCCAAATCTCATAGTGATAAGATGGCCGCAACACCAGATTTATATAGGCAAAAATCACAAAGGTATTGATTACATCCCAGGGTTTGGAATGAGGATCCTGGTTTGCACAAAGCAGTTACAGAAGCGAGATTGAGCTGATTAGTTATCTACAAAGATTAATTATAGTTTTGGGTCTTTGGACCACTGAGTTGACAGAAACACATTATCTAGAGTCCTCGGGTCTTGGGATCACTGAGTTGACAAAAAACACATTATCTAGAGTCCTCGGGTCTTGGGACCACTGGAACCCTCAGGTCTTGGGATAATTGTGCTGTCCTGGTTCCCAGCTACAGAGGAATTTGCTTTCTAAAACCAGTAAGATCACAATCAATGGGGTATTCACATTACAATCAATAAGGTTTTCAATCGAATGGGATGATTTATATAATTCAGAAAATCAAAATAACTTTTCTATTGTTAAATAAAGCAAATAAGTACAGAAGCCAAACAGCAGGGTTAAAGTTAAACTATAGTTTCTACCTGAGATGATTGCTACCATACTTCAGTACCTGCAGTGGAACTGGCTTACCAACACCCTAAATGAAAAATATACACATCATATGGGTCAAGTTAAAGATATCATATTAGCTGAATCCGTTATGCTTTAGAATCATTACACCATTTCCCAATTCTCATGCAACACCATCCTGACAGACATCATAGGGGAAGACAGGGATGGTGGGAGACCAGCTGCAGCACCTACTCATGCTCTGGGAAGTAAATGTCTAATAATGTGGTTTGAAATCACAGGTTCCCTCACCAGTGAATATCCCAGAATGCTGGGATTGCTGGGAGAAGGATGGCCAAGTGGCAAGACACTATATACTACATTCCTTTCATGTAACAGTATGTCTATATAGTTCAAAACAACTTTCCATTAGGAATCCTTTTATTCATAAAATTGGAAAAAAATCCGGGAGCCATCCATAATTTGCGGGGGCTAAGGAAACATGTTCTGAAGCAACCACCAGCATACCTTCTCCAGCATTTGGACACAGATTCTAAATTTGTGATTCTCCTTCGGTCTTAGACCTGGAATCCCTGCCTAGCAAACATGGCCAGGGAGAGTATTTTAAACAATGGGAGCTTGCCTGTGTTTAAATACTTTGGGTCTCAGATACATTCATTTTATAATGGTAGCCATCTCCCCCACCCCCAAACACACACATACCTTACCCCTGTCTTATCCTGTTTGGGGATGAACAACAGCAGGAAGTGATCAGGTATCTTGGGACCTAGTGATTGTCATCAAGTCATTAACAGGATCTTTAAGGGGATCCTCTGTCTCTCTAAACAATCCTTTGTAGTGAATCATCTTTCTTTTTGCATACTTTTGTATATGGGTCAGTAGGCTACTCTGCTGACCCTGGCTCAACTTTTTCATATTTGGAGGTTAGCTCACCTATGTTGGTCTCAAATGGCCTCAGTTGGGACAACAGAACCTTTATCCACATGGTCTCCCCTCTAGCAGGCTCTTTCTGACAATCGCAGTGAAGGAGGGATAAAAATGCAGAGTAATTTTCCTCTCCCTTCAGCAGAACCTCCAGCACGCTCTATTTCACTTCCAGTGTTAAGAGTCAGCTCCTCTCTTCTCCTGTTTCCTTCAAGTATTCCCTGCTATGGCGCTAGATCCTTTGTGCAGTCTCCACTACTGTAATTATGACACCATTTCTTCCCTTTGATGCTTCAACCCTAAAGGTAGGAGTAGCTTCTTGCTGTTAGTCTGGATATTTTCATTTCCTGTTGGGCTTCCAGCTCTTAAAGTAACTTTCTAGCTTGTTGCCCACATTAAATTTCCCCTATTCAACTATTTAACTTTGGCTCTGCTTTTCCAAGTGAACCCAGACTAAGAATAAGCCACTGACTTGCCATCTCTTTCCATTGACATGGGTTAGTGTTTAGGGCATAGGATATTTAGAGGCACCTTAATACTTGAGCCATTAATCATAAATAGCAGGTAATATATCTAAGAGCAAACTAGGAGCAAATTGATCTGTAACTATTCGATGTGCTGAACCACAAAAGTTTATCCCCTAACAAGGCACTCGTAGCACAGAGGTATTGAACAGGCCCAAGTCAGCTTGCAGAAGCATAGGGTCTTTACATTTTAACAGATAATGGTAACCTTCTCCAGCAACCTTTCAAAAATACTGAATACCTGCTTAATACCTATATTAGGGACAAAGCTTTTTTAATTATCAAGATGTGAATATACTAGAGTGATCCTCAGAGCACCCTCCAGGAGTTCAGGCTCTAATTTAATTCAAGCCTGGAAGTCTATTAATATTTAATCAGCAGGTAGAACAGAGTAGGCACAGGTGCACACACATGGAAGGCTCAGGAACCTTTCTTCAAGGAAGAGCCATCCTGAGAGTGACAGCTAGCAGGCCTCCAAGAAAGGAAGGCTAAGACATCCTTTTATAAGCACCACGTCTATTCTAACTGCCTCTCCAAGACAGATAAAATATTTATCACATATCACTCTGATTATCAATGCCATTAATGTTATCATGAATTCAGAGCCTCTAGTTTACCCATTCCACCAACCTTTCCATAGGCTAATTCAACTGTACCCTACACCTGTGTCCATACTGTGGACAGGGAAGTCAAGAAGAATTGTAGCCTTGGGGTTTTCTAGGATGCTCTGGTAGTTGTCTTTGCTATAGACCAGAAATAAAAGTGTTTGAGACATGGATGCTTACCTTAGAGGATACAGCCTCTTTTGTTGTCCTTAACACAAGCTCCAAAACATACATAGCCATAATACTTGCTATACAAGTAGAAAGGGTTTCGTTGTGGAGGTGGGTCTTCAACATGGCCATTTTCATAGGGAAGGAGAAGCACACAAGGAAAACCTGACTTGTTATTTCTTACAAATCATAGCACCTTGTCCCAGTCTGGCCCTGTGGACCATTTGTTTTTCTACCTGTCACTCTCAGGATAGTTCTTACTTGGAGGAATGTTCTTGGGCTATCCATATATGGGCACCTGTGGCACTCATTTTTTTTTAATTAATAAGGAACTTCACTCTGGGCTTGTTCAAGCCCTAACGTCTATCTTTTTAACCAACATGAAGAAAACAGTTGATGACTCAGCTAGATTTTACTTTACTGGAATCACCAGTCTGTTGGTTCTGTCGCCCCAAATCACACACCACGTGAGAAGGCCCAGTGGGAGCTCGGGCACTCACCTTGTATCTTGACACTTAAGTTCTCTTTGGGTGAATGTGTGCTCCTTCAACCCTGAGCATTCCCCTTTTGCCTCTCTGGGAGGACTTCCCTCAGGTTCATAAAGTGACCCAAGACCTTTGGCTAGTGAGTGGAAGTGAGAATGTCTGCTCCCCCAAATAAAATTGGTTGTAACCACATAATTGCCACCTGCTATTTTCAAGAACTACCACTGGGCCAATTTCCTGGAGATTTGGAGTCAACCTGCAGCTCTAAGACAGCTCCCCCACGTGGCCATGAAGGACATTAAACACTACTTTCCCTATTTATTCTTGCTCTAAATACTGCCCTGAGATCACAACTCAAGTCCTAGCATTTACATCACATTTTCAGGTGGGTGCCAAAAAAGGCATTTCAGGTTTGGTTTAGATGCAAAAAAACACCCCAAAAACAAAAAACAACAACTTGGGGAAACACTAGGATAAAGTTTTGGGCAAATCCATCTTGTTGGTGTTACCAAAAACTACCCATCAGGTCAGAAAGCCAGGAGTTTTCTTAGATTCCTCCTTACCTTTCATTCCCCATGCCTAATCCATCAGAAAGAACTGTTCAATTTATTTCTAAAATATATTGTGAATCTATCCAACTTTTCCATTTCTATGGCTTCATCTTCGTACCAGCAAGACTTCTGCTTCTCTATGAGCAGATTACAGGGGTCAATCATGAAGGTGGAGCTAGTTAAGATTTAAAAAGGAAACTCATATTGCTCTACTGCTTAAAACTTCCCGAGGTTTTCCATAGCTATAGAAGGAAACTTCCCTTCCCTACCATCGAGTTCAGCCTTCTACATGATGTAGCTCACTGCCCTTCACTCATTAAATATTAGCCACACTGCTTCCTTTCAGTCTTTCAAAGCATGCCAAGGTGCTTCTGCCTGAGGGCTTCTGTTTGCCATGCCCTCCAATCAAATGATTTCTGTTAGGGCCCTTACAGGTCTAACATTTAAGATTAAGAAAAATGGAGTAAGTGTTAACCTCATCTCAAATATTTCTGACCACTTTCTCACTACCTTCACAATTCCTGCCAAATGGTGTTTCACTCTATTTCCTTTATATAAACTGATTTACCCCAAACAGCAAGTTTGACTCATGGAGTTCCTCCTCAAGAGCACACGGCTCTGTTCCAATGGACCTCACCTGATTAGACCGATATTCAGGCACAGAGAAATGCTGCCAGATTGCCAGGAAAGAACATGCTGTTGGATTGCAAAGAGTGAAGTAGCCAACAGCTTCCATCTGCAGTACCTCTGGGACCCACCACAGGATTTGAGCTAAGGCCACACTTTTGAGTATAGAGCACAGTAGAGGGACTAGGACATTGCCAAGGACTCCTCTGCAAGTGTTTTTGCACCAGAGCTTCCTTTTGGGATGGCCAAGGCTCTCTCAGGGCTGCACTGAAGTCGTGAGTTGTTCCTAATCTCCCGGCCTTTCCTTCTTCTTTCACAGGCATCAGATCAGCATTATCACCTCACGACTTGCCTCTTCCTGCACCTTCTCCCCTTTATTAGGTGCTATTCTCAATAAATCTCACACTTCCAACTCTGCTTGGCATTGACCTTCCAGAGGACCCACTGTATTTGATGAAAGTAATTTGAGATATCAAGCAGTTTGGAAACGGAATCACTTCACTGTCCCCCAGATAGCCAAGGAGGACCGATCCAAAATGACAGGTGGCTTGAGTAATTTCTGACACAAGGTAGAAAATCAACTGCTAAAAGCTTCACCAATAGTGACTCGTGCTGGAGGCTAAGACCAGTAGGTAATAATTATGCAAGAAGTCCTTCAAAAGGCTGATGGACCTTGGGCTTTTAGCAAGGGCTAAAGGCTATGCACTGATTGTTCTGTCAAGACAATGGTGGCCGAAGGCAATTCCCCTAACCTGATAAACTTTTACTGTTTACCAAACTTTACCTTTGAGATGTCTATTTGCTTTGCTAGAGGACAAAGGTATGTTCTAGTAAATAAAAGCTAATCATGTTCCAGGAGAGGACATAGAAAAGGGGACAGAAAAGTCAGAGACAGAAAAGTCAGAGAGCTTCTCCACTCAAGTGAATCTTCAGCCTGGTTCGCCATGTCTTCCAAGCTCATATCTCTTGTCTAGTCTCTTCATTTATGTCACAGCCCCTTCTCCAGATTGCTGAACACTTGCTGCAAAAGGCTGCAGCAGATTCGAGGGAATGTTCCAGTTGAGGGGGATTCTCTGGACAGTGCAATGATTCAGGCCTTTAAGTGGGGGTGAAGGGAGGGGATAGAATTGGTTAATTACTACATTGTTGTGATGCCCTACTGCAGAAGAATACAAAACTGGGAGTTTTCATTGTTAAGGCCAAGTGAGAGAACCAGAGGATCTCTTTGGTAGCTAGCTTAAAAGAGGCCCTTATCTCCTGCAATGGGAGGAGGGGGCGGGCAGGCATAGTGGTGGAGCAAATTCAGAATCTGATAATCAACAGGGTTAAAAGACAGTTGAACACCTGAAGTACATTATGATGATTTAAATAATGTGCAGTTTGCCCAAAAACGTTCGGTCCCTGGCGTATGTCTTAGAGATTTCTATGCGGTATGCAATGTGTTAAGGTAGCCAAATGCCTCGTCATCTAATTAGTGACTCGCATGAATGAATGAACGAGATTCCCACTGTCCCTACCTACTATCCAGCAAAACCACAGCCCAGGGAACAGGCTTGGCGGAATCAGCAGGGGAAGAAGACCCTGTTGAGCTTGACTCTAATCTGGCAGGTGAAGAGACATGAGATGTGCAGAATAAGTGGGAGGCCCCCGGCGCCCCTTCCCTGAGTCCCCGCGAGGGGGCAGGGAGGGGGGCACGCCGGCCTTGCGGGCTGCCGGTGAAATACCACTACTCCTCTGATCATTTTTTCACTGATCCGTGAGGGGGGGGGCGGGCAAGCCCTGAGGGGCTCTTGCTTCTGGAGCTAAGCGCCCAGCGGCTGCATGCCGGCTGGGGTGGTCTGGGCGTGACCCGCTCCGGGGACAGTGCCAGGTGGGGAGTTTGGGGCGGTACACCTGTCAAACAGTAACGCAGGTGTCCTAAGGCGAGCTCAGGGAGAACAGAAATCTCCCATGGAGCAGAAGGGTAAAAAGCTCGCTTGATCTTGATTTTCAGTACGAATACAGACCGGAAAAGCGGGGCCCTCACGACCCTTCTGACCTTTTGGGTTTTAAGCAGGAGGTGTCAGAAAAATTACCACAGGAATAACTGGCTTGTGGCGGCCAAAGCGTTCATAGCGATGTTGCTTTTTGATCCTTCCTAGTCAATCTATAAAAGTGGCTTCAGCTCAGATAAATCCCCAGCAGAATGGCAGAGGCCGTATATGCCTCATAAACATAAATATTGCTAAGATCCTTAAACTTAGCAAATCAAATCCAGCAAATACAAAAATAGATCATGGCAATGAAATTTATTCCAGGAATGTCAGATTAAGAAAAAAGAAAATCAGTAATTAACATGAACAGAACAGAAGAGAGAAATCTCAAAAGATGCAGGTAAAGCATTTTAAAATGCAATACTCGGTTACTGCAAAAATTCAGCAAACTAGGAATAGACAGCAACTTTCTCAACCTAAAAGGACATTCATAAAATAGTCTACATAATCCTGTATTATAAAACATTAAGTGTTTTCTTCCCTAAGATTAGAAACAATACCTACATACTTCTCTCCAACATCATGTTAGAGGTCATAGCCAGTACAAGTCAAGAAATAAGTTTCTTATAGTCATTATTGACTATAAGTATTTATTTACCCCATGGAAGTGGGCAGACAGGCAGACAACAGGTAGGCTGTATAGACTTGAGTTCTAGCACCCATAGCCTCTGCCCCAGTGGACTAAGAGGAAGGAATGCAGTTGGGTGTTCCCAAGGTCCTTCAATGCACCCCACTCCAGAGTCTGGGCACAGGGGTGCCACAATTACAGCGCCTTTCCACAAGCTCCCAGGAATACTTTCATACATGCGAGAGGAAGCAAGTGCTGAGAGAAGAAGTGTGGCCCAGGGAAGCATGGGCATTGGCTGCTTGCATAGAGTACTTATTCCAGGGCAGCCCTTCCACTGAGATCCTAGCTACCTTGCTTGTGAGCAAGGCTCAGAACAGATAGGCATAACTTGGAGGGAGAAATTAGTGATTAAATGAGAGCCAGGGGATCTTTCTCTCAGTTCTAGCCTCATCACCCTGTTGCCCCACCCCCCCATTGGGTCAGCCTCACTCACATCCTGGGGGACCAGAGAAGCAAAGCAGGGGACTTTTGCTCTGGTTCCAGAGTCTTCTTCACACCTATCTCCCCTACCATCTTCTCTGGGCACTGAGCAGGGACTCTGGAAAGGGCCACACTGGGATCCGAGGGACCTTGGCTACTTTTATTTAATTTCCCTAAATGGCAAGGAACCTTCCTGTTGCAACCCTACACCAAATAAGTCATTTAGATGTGGCCACCAAGAGAACTGGAGAAACCTCGAGACTCATAGCCTCTCTTCTTTTGTAAGTTTCTGTGGAGCTAAACAACTAACCTCCCTAATTGTCAATATGTAATATACCCCATCCTTAAGAAAAGGGATCTTCCACCTTAGGGAATGAAGGACTTTGTGGACCACTGTCTAAGTTTACAGTATGTTCCCTTCACACCTGGTACATACAAGGTGAGCTGTCTAGTTTCTATGTATTTAAGGCATCTTTTCATATACACTAATGGTGCTGACTTCATTAGTCACTCTTTTTTTTTTTCTTTCTTTTTTTTTAATATATTTTATTGATTTTTTACAGAGAGGAAGGGAGAGAGATAGAGAGTTAGAAACATCGATGAGAGAGAAACATCGATCAGCTGCCTCCTGCACATCTCCTACTGGGGATGTGCCCGCAACCCAGGTACATGCCCTTGACCGGAATCGAACCCGGGACCTTTCAGTCCACAGGCCGACGCTCTATCCACTGAGCCAAACCGGTTTTGGCCATTAGTCACTCTTTAGTAAGCTGCCCTGCCTCCTAGATTAATGTTGGTGAAGACTTATGACTCCACATAACACTTTGGCTTTAAATACTTCTCATTGTAATGTTCACAGCACTCTAATAGCAAACTCATTGATTTCTTCTGTGACTGGCTTCCATACTGCTAATGGCTAAGAAAACATTTTCTTATTTAAGAACCCAGCTGAGATGAAACTCTCTACTTCTTGGCACAGAAAGACTCAGAGTAGCCAAGTAACCAACTCAAGGCTACCGGACAAAGCTCATGCTAGAGAAATGAGAGTGAAACTTGGAAGTAGACTTTAATGCATTCCAATGTTTAATACTTTTAGCTGCTGTAGGTGAGTCTAGCGTCAGCTGTCACATGCCCTTACATATTGCTAATAGCTATTAGTCTGATGTAGTAGGCAGTTAGACATGAGCAGAGTGGGAATGACAGGCCAGGTACTGAGGGGTCACCTGGGCAGAAAGCCCCAGGTACTTAGCAACAGACAATTGTAAAGTGGAACCTCACACCTAGGATGATCTTTCCTCCTCAACATATTGCTAGTCATGTGGTTTAGACCCCTTGACCTTTTGTATCACTGGTCATGTGGTTTGGACCCTCCCCTGAACTCTCCCTTCCCTGGCAGGTTGCTTGCTAGTCATGCAGTAGACCCCCTTAGAGGAGTAACAAGGGGCCAGAGAATAGCCTCATAGGACTCCCATACCATCCCTTGCATGACCACTCCCTTAAGTATCAAGCTCTCAGGATAATGAGGTTTTGATATCCATCAAATAATCTTAAGAACAAAGTCTTGGGTCTGTTGACCACAGAGTTTTGGTTAAACTAGAGACAACATCTAGGCCTCAGTTTGTTTCAGCTCCAGGCCCAGAAAAGCAGCAAGGTCAGCCAGGATGACACCATGGCTGACATTAGGATCAGCTATGATGACTAATGACCTCCTGCCATGGCTCGAGACCATGACCCTGATGGGACACATCTGGAAAGCTGATGAATATTCCATTGAAATCCTCCTGAGACTTCCAGATAAAAACCCTCAAGACTAAGCCTTCAGTGCCCACCTGTTTGCTCTCTCTCTCTCTCTCTCTCTCTCACTTATTTTTTCTGGCTCTGTGACTTTGTAAATAAATTTTCTCTTGTATTTGAGTTCTTGGGTCTGAATTCTTTTCTTTGCCATACTTAAGAACCAAGGTTACTGAACCTACATCTGGTCTGACTCCACCAGTTAACATGTGGTACCCTTTCACCACTAACAATTTCACGGAAGCTGAGATTGATACACAGGGAACCTAGGTGAGGTGAAATTCTCTACTTCTTGCCCCAGAACTGCCTACAGTGAGAGCAGCCCAATAGCACTCAGGCTAATAATACCCAAAAGCAACCATCCACCAATAAAATGCAAAAATCCATTAGATCAATGTCCCTGCTTCCAAAGCTTCTAGCTGACAATGCTACAAGGCATCCTGTATATCTCTCAGGCAGTTTTACTGGTATCAAACTCCCATTGCTCATGACAGAAACCTCAAACCCTTTATCACTTTTCTGGTTCCCTCCATTCTCTCAGGTATTAATTCCAAAACAGACCACTTGCACTGAAGATCTTAGCATGGGCTCTCTCAAGGAAGCTGAACTAAGACAGAGGCCACAGAAAGCACACTCTCCAGATAGAGGTCTGGAGCTAGAGAGGTTTGAGAGCAACCAGTACTGCAAAGCTGCTGGTATGTGGGGTGGTGAGAGCCCCCAGCTTATTGCAATGTCAATTCCTGAGACTTACCCGTGATACAATGGATGAGACTCAGGAAGGGTACACTTTGGTGATACAACAGTTCTGGCCCTTGTATAATCTATATATATATGAAAGGCTAATATGCAAAATGTCCCTTCAGGCATTCCACTGGGAGACTGGGAGTTCGATCGCTCGCTATGATATGTGCTGACCATCAGGAGGTGGCACAGAACAAAGGAAGGCCTGGGCAGGCAGCCGGAAGGCCCTGATCACAGGCCAGGCCTAGGGACCCTACCTGTGCACGAATTTCATGCACCAGGGCTCTAGTGTAGGTATAATGGTGATTTTAAGTTGTGGAGTTGGCTGGCACTGTCTGCTTTGGAAGACTTGGAAAGAAAGGCTGACAGACTCAGAGCAGCCAACTAACCAACTCAAGGCATGTGATGATAGCCAGAAGGGTTCCATGAAAACCTTGAGAGACCATCATGTCTTACAGCTGAAGTGCTATAATAATTAGGTTTGGGGCTTGAAAAGTGGTACAGGTGCAAAAACCCAAATGCATTATTAGCAGGTCTCTCATTCAAAGCCATGGACCCTATAGAGGAGTAGGCCTCTAAGACCTGGGGAAGAATTATCCTTCAGTCAATGAGCGCAATATTGGGCCAGATCCCTTTGGAACCTCCAGGGTGGCAAAAGCAGGCTCCTACCATCAGCAAGTGGAGAGCACTTCCCATTGCCTGAGGACCATGCTAAAATCTCACTTGAGGTAGATGTCTTACAAGGTAATGCTTATGAATATCATCCCTTCCCTTTCTCACTGCCATCAAGTTAAATAACTAGGGTCAGCCCTCAGCATTGCATGAAGAGGGAAATATAATGCTTGCTTCAGGAAGAAGTATACAGTCATTGAAGTAGTATTAGCAGGACCTGACATATAACATGAATTGGGAAATGGATCTTGAGGGTGTTAAAGGGAACGGTCTGAAGAGAAAGCTGGACAGGATGGTACCGTCCCATGATTAGGATTTAACATTCTGGAGATGATGCCTGAAACTGGCCTTTCATACTTCTGGGAGTTTTCCTTTGAAACTTGGACATCAGAGTGACCTTTAGCAACTGAGGTAGAATTTTCAGAACTACCAGCAGAATATAGCGGTAAGGCTCAATGCTCTGCAGGCTGACAATAGTCTTACCCAGTAGGGACATTTTTACACAAAACGCACCAGCCAGCTACATTTCCTCTAGTGAGCTCAGAAGATATTCCCTTCACTCAGCCAATACAGAATGTATTTGATGAGAGAGAAATCTAAGCTCAGTATGGGCTGTCTGTCCTTGGTAGACCAGGAATGATGATGCTCGCCATGCCCTGAAACAGAGCTCCCTAGTAGAGATAGGAATGATGGCAACCAGGATTGGCACTTAGCCTTTAGAGGCAAAGTGAACGTGACTATAATGGGCAGTGAGTCTGGTGTCATCACTGGTGTATCTTGACCTGAAGGCATCTCTTGGCCATGGCTAATACACTATAAGATTCCTAGGGGATGAGGAAGATGAGCAACTATCTTGTAGACTAGGGGAGGGGGAAAATAAAAGACCCCAGAGCTGGGAAGCATGCCGTTAACCACAGCAATGTGGAATTATAATCCTTTACCCAGTTTTCAGATCTAAAGCAGTTCTCAAATGCAGACCCCATTGCTTGAAGATAATAAACTGGATCCCTTTAAAAGATGACTCTGGAATGTCATTACAAGTATACACCATAACTATTCTTATAATCCTTTGCCTAAGCCATTTATCATAGTTGTACATGGGGGAGTCACAAGAGGCTACTGAAGGTCTGAGCTGAAACACATATCAAGAGATTTAAAATGCCATTATGGTCCCTCAGAGTAGGGGTCAGAGAAGAGTTGCAGCTCAAGGCAGTCTCAGCAAGTCCAATGGGTTCAGAAATATATCTTCCATCCAGTGAAGTATTATTTCCTGAGTCCTCAAGTGCATACTTAGGATGGATAGACTTGAATCTGAATGAACTTTCCATTGATTCGTTGGCCTGGGGGTTAGAGCATAGGGAGACTATTTCAAGAACTTGGCCTTCGAACTAATATGCTAGGAATACTGAATCCTGGGATGAAATTGCCAAGAAATAACACCAAAGACTCAAGGTGGAGGCCGCTAGCACCACATCCTTTATAACATTTATGGCTGCTATGCAAACATGACTGCATTATGACAAATGTTGATAAAGATTACATAGTTCTCTATGTGATCTCCATTGAAGCTGCTTTGCTGGACGTGGTAATGATAATACCAACACAACATGCACTTGATATAGAACATACCAAGTGCATAAAGAAACTATGGCAAACAGGTTCTTCTCAATCCCCACTGAGAGGATCCGAGTCAATTTATACTTATGTGGGAAAGAGAACAACAGTACAACTTCACAGCCTTGCAAGTCTGTTAACTCTCCCTTTTGCTATATAGATTGCAAGATCTTGATCACTTTGACATACCACAAAATACCATGTTAATGCTCTACACTGATGTCATGCTGGTGAAAAGGAATAGCAAGTTTTCTGGCTGCCCTAGAAAGACAGATATGACATGTGGTGAGAGAAGCCCTACAGAGATCGAGTGATCCCAGAGTTGGTAGGATTTTAAGATTCTAGTGATCCTTTATATGCCAGGACATCTCTAAGGTAAAGTACCTTGTACCCCCCACTACCAAAAAGTCCGACAAATTTGGTGGTTTTTGGATAGAGTCAATATATAACACAATTGCAAACCTTGCTCCAACACATTTGCCAGATTCTTCCGAAGGCTTCTAGTTTCAAATGGAGCCCAAAGGAAGACAGCTTTGTAGGAGATTCAGGCTATTGTGCCAGCTGTTCTGCCAATTGGTCCAACCAATTGCAATGATAGCAAACATGTTTCTGGTGCAAAAGAAGGCAATAAGGAATGTCATCTAGAAAGCCACAATTTGGAAGCCATAAAGTTTCTGGAACAAAGCCATGTTAACTGCAGCATAGAACTATTCATAACACAGCTGTTTACATATTGCTGGGCCCTCTTAGAGACTGAGGGTTTAGCCTGGGGGGTATCAAATGACTACATAACTGGAGCTGGCCATCATGTCTTAGTACAGACAGACTAAATCATAAGGTCAGATGAGCACAATAAAAAGCGTTTAAAAAATGGACATAGTACAATCAGGTAAAGTCTAAGGTCTGGAGGGCACAAGTTGTATAAGCAGGTGATCTAGACCCCACATCACCAATCTCTTTCCCTAGATCACACCTATTGACTCATGAGGACTAGCTTCCTACAACTAATAGCAAGATAAAACCCAACTCTAGTGCAAAGCTCAGTGAAGGTGCTAGCAGAATGCCTGCTGCTGCTGGATTACAGCCCTATGAGTGCATAGCCCCAAAGGGACAGTGACAAATGGAAAGCCTCTTAGTGGAAAGAATTATTATATACTAGAGGCCCAGCGCACAAAATCATGTGTGGGTAGGGTCCCTAGGCCTAGCCTGCAATCAGGGCATTCTTACACCCACTTGCCAGTCCTCAGTCCAGCCCCACCACTGCCACCCACCCCGGTTCCTCTTTCGCCATCCAGCGATCAAAAGGACAGCCCACTCTACCTTAGGTGCCTTGTGCCATCAAAGGGCACCTGGCGCTTTGCTCCCTTTAAAGAAGTAAAATAAACACCCTCTCTCTTCACCTGTGAAGAGATATGTACTCTGAGTATGGGCTTGCCTCTCTTGCTCACAGTGCTCAGCCAGCAGCACTACCCAAGGGCTCACCAGATATCACTTATGTAACTTGTCTCAGACTAAGGAATCCATCTTATAGTAATAAATATACAATAAAACATGGCCAAGAAAATCATTGGTTCTACCAGATCACTTGCAACCTACAAGCCCAAAGGATGTGAGAATAGTCTCTTAAAGGTAAAGCTAAGGCATCAAGTAATCAACCTGAACACAATCCTTCTGTACTTGGGCACAGTCTTTAAGAATGAGGTATATGCTTTAAACCAATGGCTATTATATGGTGTCTTCTCCCCAAGAGTTAGAGAACATGGGTCCTTGAGGCAAGGGGTAGAAGGACTAGCTGCTGCTTCTATCACATTAGATCCACTTGAGGCATTGATGCTTCTTTTCCACATGCCTTTAAGCATTGTTGGACTTGAGGTTCTGGGTATCCGAGAGGAAGTGGAAGAGAAATGCCTCTACCAGCAGACACAATAGAGGGTCTACTAAATCTTAACTCATGGTAGACCAGCAAGTGAAGGAGAAGTTTATTGGTGGGCGCAGTGGGCCACTGTTATGTTGAGACTGAGTTTGCCGCTACATAAGGGGAATAAATGTGTCTGGAACACCTGGGATGCTTCTTGGTGATTCCATGTTGTAGGTAGCAACAGCATGACAAGGACTTAACTAGACCCTCATTCCCCTTGGAACAATGGTCTTGGATTATCTGAATAGGCAAGCAACTCAGAACAGCAGAAGTACAGGCAGAAGATGAAGGAATGCAGAATGGGTGCTAGAGGAGGGGGAGTATCAATTATCACCTCAGGACAAACTCCTGCAAGAATTGTAGCTCATTCCACTAACCCCCTGTAATATTTTGAATTTATTAAAAGCATCTTTTCCTCTTAGTATACCAGACTCAGGGATGTGAGTGATAAGGCAGGAAGTCTAATCTCAGAAATAAAAGGCATCATAGTAACGTCAGAAGCAAATTTAAAGCCCATGGATTTAATTTCATGGACACTATGGCCACCTTTCAAAAATGCTAAGAAATAAGTCATACAATCACAGAATCCTAATGTTTGTTTGGTTACAAGTTACTATATAAAGAATGAAAAATGAAAAAAGCATGTAGTTTTATGATCTGATTTTTCAATAAACTTATGTATGTTGTGAGCTGTGGCATTCTCTCTTGAGAGGCTACCACAGCATCATCATTGCAGTGGGTTTTCCTTTATTGGGGGAGGATACTGCTATTAGAGCTTTGCTTTCTTTATACAAGACTTTCCCATTTTGCCGGAAGCCGGTTCATCCTTGCTGCTTGACACAGTTGCTGCAGGAAAGAAACATCTGCACAGCATATGTTTCAAGGGACCTGGTGTATATAGCATACTGTTCTTAATATGTTTGCTCCCCTTAGTGCTATGTGTTTTAACCAAGGTTACCTCTCGGAGAAAGGTTGTTTCCCCAGGTAGGGATTTTTCCCTGAAGTTAGGGAGGGGATAAAATCTCTTAACTAAGTGCCAGGCGGGTAGTTAATCACTTTAACTACGAACAATCACCCCTAAGCTACATAATCTTTACTCCCTGGAATGGAGATAAGAAACGCCCTAACCTTTGCAATAGAAATTGACAGGATTAAAATCAACTGGTATAAATATAGATGTAACAAGACAATAAAAGACAGACAGAACTTGGCTAGAGATCCTGGCTAGGCTGCTGATCAACTGAACGCTGTCTCCGTGTCATTCCTTCTTCGCCGACTCCATCCACACCTTTGGGGACCCCTGGACCTGCTGGGGTTGGACCCCAACAATTGGTGCCCGATCAGGGACCATTAGGCATTCAAGGGAGTATTCACTAATGAAGAGGCAGCCGATATCCTAATCAAACAACTGGCTTTTGAAAATTCTAATAATACCTGTCAGGCTTTATTAAAGCCAATTCACAGAACAGGAACGATAAATGATTTTATAAAACAGTGTGCTGTCGCGGGCGCTGAAAGAAATTGGAAGAATATGGTGCTCACCAGCTTTTTACCTGCAGCTACTCAGCACTCTCAGGACCAGCTTGAGGCTGAAGAAAAGGCAAGATCCCAGAGATCACGGCAGACCTCACTGGTCTGCTCCCGAAGAGAACCTCCCCCATACGGGTACCGGCAAGGCTGGATACCTCGGTTATTAGAGGATTTTGGAGATGGAGGTGCTTTCCCAGAGATCCATGTGGCCCAGTATCCACTGGATATGGGACGAAAGAAAAAAATGTCAAATACCCTGGCCATTCAGGTGGATGCTGAAGGAAAAATTAAATATGATGCCATTGCTCGGCAAGGACAGTCAAAAGACAAGGTCATTTATAGCAAGTACACTGACCTGGTTCCCAAGGAGGTGATGAATGCAGACGACCCAGACCTGCAAAGACCTGATGAAGAAGCTATTAAAGAGATAACAGAAAAGACAAGGGTGGCCTTAGAAAAATCTGTATCACAGAAGGTTGCTGCGGCCATGCCAGCTCGAGCGGCTGATAAACTGGCTCCTGCTCAGTATATCCGATACACGCCATCGCAGCAAGGAGTGGCTTTCAACTCTGGGGCAAAACAGAGGGTTATTCATATGGTGGAAATGCAGAGAGATCCAATGGAACCTCCAAGGTTCAAGATTAATGAGAAAATTCCCCGAGGACCACCTTCTCCTCCCGCACCTGTCATGCATTCTCCCAGCCGAAAGATGACTGTGAAGGAGCAACAAGAGTGGAAGATTCCTCCGTGTATTTCAAACTGGAAAAATGCAAAGGGCTATACAGTTCCATTAGACAAACGTCTGGCCGCTGATGGAAGAGGATTGCAGACAGTTCACATCAATGAAAATTTTGCTAAGCTGGCCGAAGCCCTCTACATTGCTGATTGGAAGGCTCGTGAAGCCGTGGAAATGCGTGCCCAAGTAGAGAGAAAGATGGCTCAGAAAGAAAAAGAGAAACATGAAGAGAAACTGAGAGAAATGGCCCAGAAAGCTAGGGAGAGAAGAGCTGGGATCAAAACCCATGTGGAAAAAGAGGATGGGGAGGCATGTGAGAGGGATGAAATTCGGCACGACAGGCGGAAAGAGAGACAGCATGACCGGAACCTTTCCAGGGCAGCGCCCGATAAGAGGTCGAAACGGCAGAGAAATGAAAATCGAGATATCAGTGAGGTCATTGCTCTTGGTGTGCCCAATCCCCGGACTTCCAATGAAGTTCAATATGACCAAAGGCTGTTCAACCAATCCAAGGGCATGGACAGTGGTTTTGCAGGTGGAGAAGATGAAATTTACAATGTGTATGATCGAGCCTGGAGAGGTGGTAAAGATATGGCCCAGAATATTTACAGGCCCAGTAAAAATCTGGATAAGGACATGTATGGTGATGATCTAGAAGCCAGAATGAAGACCAACAGATTCGTTCCCGATAAGGAGTTTTCTGGTTCAGACCGTAGGACAAGAGGTAGAGAAGGACCAGTTCAGTTTGAGGAAGATCCTTTTGGTTTGGACAAGTTCCTGGAAGAAGCCAAACAGCACGGTGGCTCTAAAAGACCCTCAGATAGCAGCCGCCCTAAGGAACATGAACATGAAGGCAAAAAGAGGAGGAAGGAATAGATACACCTCTTTACGGTGAATGGACTATTACCCATAACCCTAATGACAGAAGTCATATGGGCAAACACTTTGTACACGGGCCAGATAAAAACCAAATCTGGGGTCAGATAAACAGCACTACTTTTTATTACAGCA